>NC_141157.1:80126311-80161311 GCF_053477565.2 Lygodium microphyllum | reverse complement strand
TTCGTATTGATAAACTCCTGGTGAGTCCATGATCTACACAAAACCTAGCTAGCTCGTTGGAGACAAACTCTCCTCCCTTATCGGAACACAAGGTCTCGAGTTTCCTACCAAACATGCTCTCCTCGAAGATCAACTAATCTTAAAGTGTGAGAATGCTTTTGACTTTAGCTCCAAGAAGTACGCCTAAGTCATCTTGCTAAAATCATCAACAATTAGCATAAAGTATAAACTCCCCTTATGGGACTCCATCTACATCGTTCCTCATAAGTCTATCGACTCCTTAAGAGACTTCATCTGCATCATTCCACATAAGTCTATCGAAACAAGCTTCAAGGGCACCTTAGCCCTTCACGGGCATAGTATCTCTATGTTGCTTGCAAGGAATACAAGGGACACATGGTAGGTGGCTCCCCCAATCTCTATCAATCCGTGTACAAGCTGACCACGAGCTACCCTTTGAAGCTGATCATCGATTAGAATTTGCCCATGCATTGAACACATACAGGCAATACCATCTTAAGGAGTCATGTGGTGGAAAGTGCCACTATCCATAAGCGACTCACGAGGCTGAGGAGCCAACATTGCTGCATCAGACGCTGTTGGAGGGGCATCATCAATCACCTCAAATGGAGGAAGGTGGCTGATGAAGGAGCAGCCACAACTCCTGATCTTTCCATGGTTTCTCCTTCTTGGTGTCCTTCTTGTCTTTGTCAAGGCAACCCTTTATCCAATGACCTATCTTGCCAAAGATGTTGGAAACACTATTCTTTCAATGCCTCCGACTTGTGAGCGTTCTGACCTTTGAGTTGTTCCTCCTAGTCCATGGCCGTCACAACCAACTCCTCCCACTTAAGGGTATTTGTCTGCCTTAAAGCAATCAAGACGAAATAGAATGCAATAAATTAGGGCGGCAATCTTTGTCTCAGCTACTCTTACTTTGTCTACTTCTCCAAATGTGGCAAATAACTCTTGTATGAAGGCCTCAAATTTATATAGCAACGGGGATTCCTTCTCAACCAAGCGGGCAAACCAAGAGAGAGTTGTGCCTGAGAGGAGAGTTCCTATAAGACCAACTTGAGAAGCATCATTTGGGTAATGATCTAGTTACATACTTATAAACAATCTACTCTTACTTTGCTACTTCTCCAAATGTGGCAAATAACTCTTGTATGAAGGCCTCAAATTTATATAGCAACGGGTATTCCTTCTCAACCAAGCGGGCAAACCAAGAGAGAGTTGTGCCTGAGAGGAGAGTTCCTATGAGACCAACTTGAGAAGCATCATTTGGGTAATGATCTAGTTACATACTTATAAACAATCATACCTGTTGGAGGAAACATCTGCATTTTGACCTTGAGCCATCAAATTTCTCTGGAAGACTAACCTTTGTTTCTTTCCTATGTTGATCATGAAGGTTGCTAGTATTAGCTGATGGATCTCTGGCTTGATGTAGACTTGTCTCTTGAATTTCTTTAAGTTATCATTGTAGGTCTTGCACAACTAAGCCCAAAGCTTCTCGTTGCTCTATGTGTGGCTTTGCATTACTTTCTTAAAGCTCTTGGATTTGTTGCTAGATGCTTTGTAAAGAAGCAACAATACCTTTCATCATGGACTCCATCATGACTAGGCAAGACGGTGGTAGAAGAGTCTTGCCAAACTATTATGATCACAGCAAGTGCTCTTCGAAAGCAAGGAGATTGCTCTCACAAGTTACAAGAGAAGAACTTGAAAGAGAAATTGAACTAGAACTTAATTGCAAGATAACTCGATTACAAGAGAACTTGATTATAGCAAATGCTCACAAGAGCATGGCTTGATTACACGACAAGACTCCATATAAGACAAAAACTAGAAGAGGACTTACCTTGCAAGAGCCTCACAATTGGTGTTGACAAGATTGAAGGGCTTGTAGCCCAAGAGCCCTATTTATACTAAAATTGAGGAGGTTAAGGAGAAGCTTCTAGATGATATCATTGATGGCATAAGCATCACTGATATAAGTGATAACATGCAATTGCATTGATGCAAGTCTCTTCTAGAACTTTCCAAAGAATTATCTAAAACCTTCTTAGAATCATCTAGTACTTTCTTGAATCTTCTAGAATGTTCTAGAATCTTCTAAAAACTTCATGGAACTAGAGGTTGTACCAGCTTGCATACAAACCAAGGGTTGTTCTTGCTTGAGCATCAATTACATTGCTTGGCGTCTGTTACAGTGATATCGTAGGCAAGGAACATTCTAGGCTTGGAAAACTCATTTCCTATCCCATCCCATTAGGGAATAGCATTCAACGTTCCAAGGCCCCGTTCCATTTGTTCCATGTGATTGAGATATGGTGGTCGAAGAGAGTTGTCAATGGAAACAACTCAAGATCTACTCAGGGGTGCTCTGCACAATGAGATGCATGAAGGGAGAAGCCTTGAGTGGAAGCACACGAGCGGAAGCAAGAGCTATGGTGGAAGAAGCAAGGGATCAAGAGCAAGAGACACAGGATGTGGGAACTCCAACAGTCACAATGTGTAACCGGCCTTCCCTTATTCAAATGTCACTGAAAGAATAAAGAATGAAGTGACAGTGATGCTCGCCCGTCACTTGCAGTATACACGTATGCGGGTGCTATCAATGTAATGAATACACGAATGGTTAGGCAAAAGTGTCATTACCCCCAACAACCTTCCACTTAAAGACAAATGCGTCCCTAGTGAGAAGAGAACAAGAAAAAAGTGACAAAGTAAAAATGTACATAAAGTATAATAGAATAAGAAAGTATGTCATCTCATCCAATGCCCATCAGCTTCCTAAGGAAGGTAAAACACTCCACTAAGAGACTTTTAGTGAGTAGATCTGCAATTATTTGATCGATTGAGATCTTGACAAGCTCAATGGACTTGTCCTTAACAACCTCTCGAATCAAGTGGTAACACACCTCAATGTGCTTTGTCTTCACATGGAAGACTAGATTCTTAACCAACTAAATAGCATTCATAGAATTCGAATGCAAGATAGAGACCACATCAGAAATATCAAGGTCTGCAACTAGATGGCCTAACCAAAGAGCCTCCTTGCAAGCCTCAGTAGCGGCAATATACTCTACCTCCATAGTGGATAGAGCCGTGCATTTTTGTACCCTCGACATCCAAGAAATAGCACCTCCAGCGAAGATGAAGACATAGCCACAAGTGAACTTCCTACCATCTCCATGTCCTACATAATCACAATCAGTGTACCCCACAACTCTTATATGCTAGCCACCATAACATATGATACCCTTCACAGCATCCCAATGCCGCCTACCAAGTGTAACCATATAGCATGTCACAACTCCCACTACAAATGCTATGTCAAGACGAGTGGCTATCATGGCATATATCAAACTACTTACTATAGATCCATAAGAGATCTTGGCCATCTCATCCTTCTACTTATCAAACTGCAAACAATTGGCCTAACTAACCTTCACATGAGAAGGTAAAGGACAACCAATAGGCTTAACATCTTGCATATGAAACCGCTCAAGGACCTTCTAGACATACTCCTACAACAAGTAAAGGAGCCCCTTAAAGTGATCACGTTGTCGTGCCACTACGCGGTCATAGTATGAAAAACTCTAGAGTGCGGCTTTCTTATTGATCTAGAGAGAAAATGGCATTTGTCATTAATGTCATTGTTTATAGTGTGGATGGTTCAAAAATACTAGATTTTTGGACAAGTTAGCCAAATTTTTGATATTTTAGATATTATCTCTAGTAAAAATCCAAAAACTATAGATAACTTTTAGAATAGGATGACATGTAAAAGAAAGCATGTAGCTTTCAACCATTTTGAAAAGATTTTATGTAAAAAGAAGATTGGCGAAATCGCGCAACGCACGATCGCAGTTTTTAGGTAGTTTTTAGCACTTTGAACTGGGAGATGAAGGAGGAGTAATCTGGCAAAATTCTGGCCAAGCGTGCTAGTATTTTACCCCCCTTTCAGAGCCAATGGAAGCATCAGATTGGCGGTCTGAGTATCATAGAGGAAGGTATTGTTTTATGCATGTTTTTTTCTACAAGAGATTTATCTTCTCATAATGCAAAAATAAATTAACTAGCTTAACCCCTGTGAGTATTCTTCTACATCTTCTATTTCTTTGAACCCCTTCTCTTCCGTCTACTCCTCTCCCTAAAACTCCCTTCACCCTGCTATCTCTTACCCCCACGGTAGACTTTCGATCCCAAACACTCCGACAATGTGTGATGTGCATCCCAAGAATATGCGAGGCCTATCCCATGTCCATCTCAAAGTTGTTCTTGAGATGCCCTTTCAAGGCATCCAACTCATCATAAGCGCTCCTAGCAATCAATATATCATTCACATAAAGTATCAAAATCATAATGTTGCCATCACGAGCCTTCTTCATGTATAAACACGAATCCATATCGTTACGGGTATATTCCTATGAGTACATGAAATCATCAAACTTGTGGTACCATTCCCTAGGTACCTGCTTAAGGCCATAAAGGCTCTTTCTTAACTTACACACTAGGTGTTCCCTACCTTTTTTCTCAAAGTCCTTACGCTATTGCATATAAATCTCATCATGTAAGTTCCCATATAAGAAAGCCATCTTAACATCCATCTAATAGAGGTCCAAATCTAGTTGTACAACTAAAGCCAATACCAAGTATAGGGTAGTCATCTTAACTACAGGAGAGAAGACTTCATCGAAATCAAAATAGTGCTCTTGCTTAAAACCCTTAGCAACCAATCTGGCCTTATAGGCGGGCTTGGAACATCCACGGATACTTTTCAACTTGTACACCCATTAGCATGGCAAAGCACACTTTCCACTAAGCAAAGGAACCAAATTCCACATATGATTTTTTTACAATGAATCATACTCTAACTACATGACCCTCTCCCAAGAATGACCATCACCTCTGCACATGGCCTCATCGTAAGTAAGAGGCTCACCAGCATCTATCACCATAACATAATCCATAGAGAACTCAAACCCATCTAGCTAACATCTATCTCTAGTAAACTGCCCCAAAATAAGCTATAAGGGTTGTACCTCCTATCTAACCTCATGGTCTTGGGCCACCTAAGCTCCTGCTGTTGTAGGCTGTCTAGTTAGCTATACAATAACAAGAGGCTACTCCCAAAATATCACCCTGCATACCTCAACAATCAGCTCAAGCTACTTATACATTTTATTCTCATGAAAAACAACATTATGGCTACAGATGATCCTTCAAGCCTACAAATCTCATAGATGATAGTCCATCTCACATGCATCCCTATAACCAAGAAAGATGCATTTCATGAACTTAGGATCTAACTTATTGCGCTTGTCATTGAGAACATGGCAAAAAGTCTCACAACCAAAGACGTGCAAATGAGCATATGATGAAGGTTTTCCAGACCATACCTCCTCTATAATCTAATAGTCAAAAGCAGTGCACGGGGATCAATTAATCAAATGTACAACAATAGTAACTAACTCAGTCCAAAAGTATTGCGGTAAGTCTACCTGGCTAAGCATACTATGAACTCACTCCTGAATTGTCCTATTCATGTGCTCAACCATGTCATTCTGGGGTGGGATGTACAAGGTGGTCAGTTGACGCTTAACACCCTCCCATCACAAAACTGCTCAAAGGCTTTAGATACATACTCTCCACCCATTGTCAGATCATAGGCATTTCAACCTATACCCAAACTAATTCTCAACAAGAGAAAGCCAACGTTGAAATATGGCCCAGACTTTCGATTTCTGCTTTATGGGGTATGGCCAGACCTTATGCGGGTAATCATCAATGAAGTTAATGAAATATTTCGCACCATCTTACAACTTGCAGGGCTTGGTTCCACAAACATCAGAATCAACAAAAGCCAGAGGCTCACCCATGCGCATAATGCTAAACTTCTTATGCAAACTACGTATCTACCTATAATAAAGATAATGATCACAAGAATCAAAACACTTATAGTCAAGGGACGAAAGATACTACATACAAGTAAGCATTTTCATTCCCTTCAATGACATGCGTCCAAGATGACAATGCCATAACGATACATATGATACTACCACTGCTAAAACATGGTCGATAGATCCCGATTTAAGTAAGGAACAGAGATTTTCTAGACTTGGCACTTGATGTCAGAACAAGATTCCCAAGGGTAAGCTTCCATGAGGAATCACCAAAAGATACAACATAACGTCTATCATCCAACTGTCCAATCAAAAGTAGGCTTTTAGTCAAAGCTAAAACATAGTGTACATCATACAAAGTAAACATACTATCTAAAGGAAACTACAACAGGATATCTCCAATACCAACAATATCCAATGCCAAGTCATTACCCAATCTAACATATCCTGTCATGTTGCGGTAGAAGTGGAACCACTCCTGATGAAGGGTGACATGAAATGAAGCCCCTAAATCAATCAGAAAACACTAAGCATAGGTAGATGAGGCATTAGTCAACTGCAAAATATCAAGAGAAGAAATTGCAAGTATGTAGTCATCATCAGAATCAATCTACATAACAACAATCTCTTCAATCTTCACGCTGGACTTGCTAGAGATAATGTTGCAATCATCATTCTTTTCTTGTACTTTACCCTTTCCTATTTCCTTACACTCGTCATCACACATTCTATGGCATTGTGGCTGCATACAACCCTGCTTCCCACAATAGTGACAAGTCAATGTGCACTTACAGCCATGAGACTTACTACGAGATTGTCCACGTGACTAAGAATGAGACTTTTGAGAGTCTCTCCCACGGCGGTCATTACCACTTCTACCATTATTGCCTTTGACTATCAAAGCATAAGTCGTGCGGGAAGCATCTACATTCTTACGGTTAACCTCTTCATTCAAACGCGCACCCTCTACATCGTGCAATTTCAGCCCATCAACAAGCATATTTGCACATATAGCAATACGAAATGTGTCCCATAACTTAGGCAATGTAACCAACAAAAACAAGAGAGAAAGATTGTCCTTAAATTCAATCCCTTGCGAAGATAAGTGGCTGAAAATAGAATGAAACTCATTTAAATGGCAGGCACGAAAATCCGCTCATTCACACGAAGGTCCATGAGTTGCTTCAGCCAATACATCTGACATGCAAGGTCCGCTTATCATAGACATTATAAATCTTATCTCATAATTGCCATGCGGTTTGCCCGTCAAAAATAACAGTATAGTCTAACGTCAAAAATAACAGTATAGTCTAACCTACTTAGAGAGTAACAAAATGATTATAGATTTATATAGCTCATCCAGTTCAGCCCAATCCTTTCCATCAATACGTTCGAGCTTGATATACTCATGTCTGAATGGCTTAATCTACAATTTCTGCACTAGAACCTACCAAATTTGTGCCTTCCAATAGCTGTAGTTGGTGCCATCCAACTTGTCAAATGTTGAAGATAGCACTATCATTCAACCCACCAGCCATAATGCAAAAAATGAAAGCACAGTCCAAGATAAAACAGACTGCTATAAATGACAACAAAACTGTCCAAAAGCACAACCAAGATAGTGTCTAACAAACGAAAAACTACAAAGAGTAGGGCTGTCCACTAATTGCCAAAGAATGATCGTCAAGTCAAGGCATCTGCCCTCATAAATGATTCATAAACCTGCAATTACATTAAGCTGAAAATAATGATAGCAATAAAACCCAAAGCCAAGTGTGAGCAATCAACCGATAAAATCCAATCTGCAACTACCAGGTATATCCTACAAGAAGGGGGGTATGTATAAACCACTACCAGTCACTGAGCATGCAACCAATACCAAGAACTGTCAAACTCAATGTGTTAGAGAGAGAGAGATCTAATATGCATAATTGTCATGTATATAGTAGGTCTCAAAGATAGCGGAAGAGAACTACCAAATACACAACTGATTAAGCAAGTGTAAAGAAGCTCAATACATAACCAAGAAAAATGAATACATCACTAACAACAACTTCACAAAGATAGCTACTGGCTCAAAACATGAATCAAATCAACCCACTAGGCAACAACTACATCCAAAGAGCATAGGCATAACTCAACCGAGTCCCACTATCTCACTGAAGTAGGCTCAACTGCATAAACCCAAAGCTCTGCTCCAAAGTATCCAAGTAGCGTTAGTAATTCCCACTGGTACAAAAACCGAATACCAAATGAGCAATTCAAGCTCAAAACATCAAGTACATGGCCATCTAAGCATCCGAGATACATGAAGCATAAGCCGGGAGCATAAAACCCAATAGAGTCTTCAAGCTCGTAACTGCATAAGTCATTGAAGTAACAAAGGCATGTAACCACAGCCAAGATGAATGTCACCAAGGTCAAAATCGAGATCAAAAGCTTTCAATAGCATATCTAGGTATAGACCATCAATGGCATACATCAATAGACCGAATGAAGCATCCGAATAACATCTAGGAGCAATAGGCATAAAACTTGCCTATGTAAAAGCTTGCTGCCCTGTTATTACAGCACTTAAATGAAATTGCTCGAAAATGGGATTAGAAGGCTGCCACTTGGCAAAAATTCCCATGCCATGGGGGAGAAGGCTGTTTGGGCGCTGTAGAGGCTCATTCAATGCATGTAGGCTGAGAGTGAGAGAGAGAGAGAGAGAGAGAGAGAGAGAGAGGAGGCGGTTGATCAGATTTTGCAGCAAGGGGAAGCCAGTTGCAGCAACCGACAACAACCAAGAGCCATCAGGAAGCAGGCCACAGCAGGTTAGTGTTCTCCTAGGGCTGGCAGTCGCATTCTAGAGGCTCCAGATAGCAGGCAACAGCATTTATGGCTGATCAAGACAAGGCAACAATCAATTTCTTAGGTTTTCCCAACTGGAAATTCAGGATTTTCTCTCTCCTCAGCATTCTCTCACCTTTTCCAGCCCTTTGTCTGATTATCTCAGCAAATCTCAGCCATTTGAAGGAGTTCTCAGCCAGATTTGGTGGACAGCAATGGAATTTCTGTTGTCAACCCTAGTTTACAGCAAAATTAGGGTTTGGCAGCCACCTTGGGACCCATGCCAGCAATTGGGGGCCTAGTACACTGAAATCAGCAGCTAGAATTCAAGGAATTGCCAGTGATTTCAGATGCCAACCCATCCCATCTGATTTGGGGCAGCATTTGGCTAGTCAAGGGTCCAATTTGTACAAGTCTTAGGTGAAGATGAAGGGGCAAATTGCCCGAAAGGCTTGCTGATTATTTATGGTAGCAAGGGGCATTTGGATCAATGGAGGAGATTAAGAAATCTCAATTTAAATCTCAATTTGTACTCCATCCAATTGCGATTTAGGTTAAAGAAATATTGCAAGGGGCACTAATTTTGGGGCCAACAAGGTGTCCAATGTCCAAGAATGTTGTAGTTAAGTGTGCATTTCAGTTTATTGAATTTATTAATTGTTGTAATTAAGTGCTTGATCAAGTTTTACCACCCTCTCCGGGAAGGAAGGCTGGTTTCACCTATAGCAAAGCATGTGCAAGCCCCACAATTACTCCTCTTCCTCAGCTTCTTCCATGCCAAACAAGTGCCTATTCAGCAACTACTAGCCCTATCCATGAGTTTGCACCTTGCAATCTAGAATGTGAACAACCTCCACTACAATGGGGTGCATGGTCCCTAGATTTTTAATAGTCACGCAAGAGCTGCAGCCAGCCCTTGCCAAACGGATCAACATCTTAATTCTCCAAGAGCATAAGCTTCCCCCCACCCAAGCCAGTAAGTTGGGGAACATACTCCCAGGCAAATCACACACATACTAGGAGCACTCCAGCATTAAGAGTGGAGAAGTTGGCACTTCTATTGGTCCAAGCTTGTTAGCCTGTGTGAGAGATCATGGAATGATTGTGGCACAAAGGGTCCTCTAGGTAAGACTTGACTTGGGGGATGCTTTTGTCTTGGGATTCTCAACATCTATGCTCCTACA
This sequence comes from Lygodium microphyllum, assembly GCF_053477565.2. Lineage (NCBI taxonomy): Eukaryota > Viridiplantae > Streptophyta > Polypodiopsida > Schizaeales > Lygodiaceae > Lygodium > Lygodium microphyllum. The sequence goes on along the minus strand of NC_141157.1, from coordinate 80,151,380 downwards.
GAGATTCACATGACACACACACACCAACTTCTGGGTGGTGGTTGCAACAAGTCTCCTTGTGGTTGACTATTGGATTGTTGGAGGTGACTTCAACAATCTAGAGACCTTAGAGGACCAGCAAGCCCGTGGCAGAGATTTCCAAGGCATGGTGGAGAAGCAAAAGGCATGGGAGGTTTTTCTTCTCCCAATGGGTGCGCCAAATGCTTGGAGGGACTCGGCCGTCCATAGGCAAGATGGTTCATTGGATTTCTCCTTGGGTTACAAGCGATTGGGTGGTACCCTCTTGGAGCAGTTAGATAGGTTTTATGTTGGGAAGTGGGGATGCTCTAGAGGAGAGCAAGTAGAGCAGCTGACTGGGAACACCCTCTCTAATCATTGTCCCATATTACTCATACTAGATGCGCCTACTTCTACACTAGGCACTCGCTTTTGCCACATTCCAGATTTGACCTATGGTCAGGGGGAGATGAGAAGACAAATCAAGCAGCTCTAACCACGAATTGGATTGGGGGGTAACCTGATTATTGAGAAGGTGGAAGAGGTTTTAGGGGAGTCGATAAAATTTGGCACGAGGTGGCCTTCTAGGCTCGGCAACAATGCTAGGAGGAGGAAAGGCCACTTTGGGGAGACCTGGCAGCCATTCAAAGATTGCTCCTAGGAGGCACCTAGAGTTCCTACTTTGCATATGCAAGAGCTTCGAGCATGGGCTGCTCTTGCGGGTCTACAGGATAGGTGTTTAGAATTCTCCTTCCGCACCTCAGTAGCATTTGGGGTGCGAAAGGAGGGCATGATGTGTATAGAGCTCTTCTAGGCACATCAACCACGTATCTCAAGGGACCAAATCCAAAGTCTCCATGACCAGCATGGGAGGGTCCACTCTTGCCCAAAGGAGGTGATGGAGCTTGCTGCAGTCTTCTACGGGCAACTTTTCCAGTAGAAGGCAATATCTGACAAGATGCTCCAATGTAAACAGTAAGTTTGGGAGTGCATCCCACTTCTTGTGATCAAGGTGATCGGACGAGCACTCCTTGGGCCATTCACGAAGAAGGAACTACCTGAGGCATTCCACGTACCTCAAGGGACCAGATTCGGAGTCTCGTGACCCGTATGGGAGGGTCCGCTCTTGCCCAAAGGAGGTGATGGAGCTTGCTACAGTCTTCTACAGGAAACTTTTCCAATAGGGGGAGGTATCTGATAAGGTGGTCCAATGTAGACAACAAGTTTGGGAGTGCATCTTGCTCCTTGTGACCAAGGTGATGGGACGGCGGGCACTCCTTGGGTCATTCATGAAGAAGGAACTAGCTCAAGCATTCCACGCACAGGATGGGTAAAAATGCCCCAGAAGATGATGGGCTATCTAAAGCCTTTTTCCCCGCATATTGGAAGATGGTGAAGAATCCCCTACTCCAAGCTTTTTAGGTGATCTTTAGCTCGGGTCAGATATCAAGCAACTTGTTAGTAGGACTAGTCAGCCCATCCCCAAAGGGGGAGATCGATTGGAGTTGTCCCAATGGCAGTTGATCACCTTGTTGTCAATGGCCTATAAGGCCCTAGCCAAGATGATTGGCAGCAAGCTTCATCCCATTCTCCAGACATCATCCATGACACACAGACAGGTTTCGTCTAGGATAGGAGCATCCTAGATAATGTCTTCACCTCCTTTGAGGCCATTAATTGGCCGCACCATAGCTGCCAAAGGATGGCTCTGCTTTGCTAGATTTTGAGGCGGCCTATGATAGGGTTGGTTGAGAGTCTTGGAAGGTGCTATGCCACGATTCAACTTCCCGCAAGAGTGGATTACAAGAGTATCTACACTATACAAGTTAGGCCACCAATAGGGTACTCATAGGAGGTAGAAGGGGGGGAGGAGTTTTATTTGGAGAGGTTAGTCTGGCAAGGCTGCCCTCTAGCTTCCTATCCCTTCCTACTCTTTGTGGAGGCAATGTCCTACTTTCTTCGGTCAAGAGTGAGCAGCCTACAAGGCCTAGACTCCCAATGAGAGAAAACAGAGCTTGTGGGCTCTAAGTATGCAAATGGCACGGCCCCCTATGTGGAGGACAACGAGGTGATGCTCAAGCAAGTGAGACTTGCATTGGGGGTATTCTACACATTCATCAGTGCCAAAATCAATTGGCAGAAGTCAATTGATTTTCTCACAGATCCAGAGTCTAGCACCGAGTGGTGCATCCACTTGGGTGAGCACACCATCTGTTATCTTGACTTCCAGGTGAGACTCAACATTATTCCAGCCCAGCAATTTCTCCAAGTACTTAATTCCATCAGAAGGAAGCTAATCTACAAGAGCGCAATTTGCTTCTCCCTAGCAAGCAAGGCCCTAGTGGTTGACCAGGTCCTCTTAGCGACAACCTCGTACATTGCTCCTTGCTAGTGTTTCTCCTCTTTGTGTGTGGCTCAACTTTGCCACTTAGTGGGAAACTTTCTTTGGGCTAGTACAAATGGGTCTAGGGACTCCCAAGCCAAGGTGGCGTGGGCGAGTATCATCTAGCACCGCTTCGAGGGGAGGCTATGGATCATCGACCAAGAGTACCAGAGCCTAGCCCTCCTAGGCAAGCTAGTAATTCGTTGGCTCACACCAAGTGTGTAGACATGGAAGGTCCTTATGCGGGAGGGCCTTCAAGAGAGTGTAGACCACAACTCGGCAGGGAGTGGAGACCATCCTTGAGATGGATATTCACATTAGCACAAATCACCCCACCAGAACCCTCCACCTTGTGCAAGCTACTACGGGAAAGGCAAGGCATGCACAAGGCCCTAATTCAAAGGCCTCCAATTTGTGAGGAGGACATAGATTGTAAGCTAGTGGTATAAAACCCCTAGGTCCAAGATTGTGAAAGTATCTATATCGGTAAGGACTCTCACATCGAATGGGCTAGCTAGGAGCCTGGCCCTACCCATATTGTTAGTGTATTAAGGGAGGTTTATAAGCTAACTAAACACGCATTCTTACAACAAACATCTAGCTAAGAGTGTGAAGTTTAGATCAGAAGGAGGGAGATTGAGGCAGCAATCCCACACAACTGGTTGGACCCCCATTTGGGAGCCAGTGCTCCGTAGTGAGGTGTGGGCAGCCAAGTTCTTGGAAATAGGCATCCCCTTACAAGTGGCGGGTAGAGTGGGTGGTGCCCCCATGAGGTGCTATTCATAATCCAAACTGGCAAAAGCCTAGCCCTTAACAGAGGCCGGCAAGAGGAGCTACTAGCTATTCCCTAGAGGAGGATTCATGTCATCGAACTCCAGGGGAAGACTTGGTTGTTGGACCCCTGAGTACCATGGAGTTAGTTCCGAGAATAGCATCTCTTGTTTGGGAGAGTTACTCTCTTGATGAGGTGGAGTGAGACCCTAGAGAGTGGCTTTGACCAGCCACAATGGTTGTCAAGAAGCCCGACGGCTTCTTGGCCTACACAACACAAATTGCCACGCATGTTTTGATGCAAGAGGACATGTATTAGGCACCCTCACACAACACGCACTAGGCGGAACAAGCATTACAAAGACCTTCCGATGGACCTTTTGGCAACACTTGTGGGATAACTAAAGGCTGCGAAGGGTGGCATACTCCTTATGGCTACTAGCACATGGAGGTTTGGCTATTGGGAATTCACTAGTTCAGATATAGTAGGATGGAGTCTCCAAGTGCTGCCCACTGAAGCTCTTGGAAAACCAAAGCATTGCCTCTAGCCTTATGAGTCAACATAGTTGGTCTAGAGAGGAGCATGTCGTATTCTCCATCGAGTGGCACTTAGCCTAAGATTTATATCTTGGGGGTTCATCTATTGTTGGCAGGCAGTTAGCCAGGGCCGCCACTTACTGTATGAGGCCGAGATGCATGATACTATTTTTCTTATTGAGGCAAGCTCCTGTGCTATGGTCAACTTGGAGGTACTATCCATCTGTCAAGTATTTGAGCCAACAACAGAGCATTCATTATCCACCATAGTAGATTAGATTGCAATATAATCGAGCATCAATATTACACCATTGGCTAAGAACCCCAAATAAAATTTGTCATTTGTAGCATCTACCAAGTTAGGGTTAGAGTTTAGTTAGAAAACCTAGATAATGACAACACACCAACAAAATGGATTCACTTATGATACATCTACTAGCACGATCGTGTCTAGCGAAAACCTAGAACGTCTAATGAAAAAACTTAGACAACGATGACACCTCAACAATGGATTTGCTTGTGACACAACTGTTAACACCATGGTTTATGGTGAAAACCTACATTGTCAAACAAAAAAACCATAGATAGTAACAATGACACGATTACTAACACCATGGTTTATGGTGAAATCCTACATAGTCAAATAAAAAACCATAGATAATAACAATTAACCAGCAATGGATTCAGTTATGGCACATCTGCTAACACCAAAGTGTTTGGTAAACACCTAGTGGCATCAACGGAAAACAGCCCAAATAACTGCACATGTTGTGATGTCTCATATCTGAAATCTGTGGCCAACAGTTTTCAAACTCTCTCTTTCAGGTTTCAAAATCCTTATTTGCTTACATGATGTTACATAAAGCTTCTTGAGTGGTTATCAACTGAATGGAAGGACCAAAAGTGCAAGAATAAATCAACTTTGCTTTGGGTAATGCCATCACCTCATGAATAGCTGCATAAGAGTGAGAACCAAATCTGGGGTCTCCACTTGAATTCACACAATGTACATGAGTTAAACCACCCATAATGTACCTTGTGACTGCTGTAGGTCCAAGCAACCATACAACATTAACTTTCTTTTTCATGAAACCATTGTCATTATGTATCAATCTCAAAGTGCAAACTATCGAAAAAAATTTGTCATACAAGATATATAGACTGAAACTACTGTCACTGATTTATCAATGTATGAAAGGGAGAAAGGGATAGTCCGTAGTCCTCAAAGCAAGAATTATATGGAACAAAATTGTCATGTGAGATATCTACATTGATACTATTGTCATTGATTCCAGGATTATCCCTTTCAGACATTGATAAATCAATAATCCAAAAAAGAATTGTCATGCGAGATATAAAGGGATAGTTCTCAAAGGAAGAATTATCCAAAAAAAAAAAGTCATACGAGATATATAGACTGAAGGAGGGTAGTTCATACAAATCAGAGAAGCACCAATGACTATGTACACTAAAGGAGAGTAGTGACTTATCAATGCATGAAAGGGATAGTTCTCACAGCAATAATTATCTGAGAAAAATTGTCATACGAGATATATAGACTGAAGGACAAATCAGAGACGCAGCAATGACTATGTACACTGAAGGAGGGTAGTACATAGAATTCAGAGAACTAACAATCAGTATTGTACACTGCAGAGGGTAGTTCATGCAATTCAGAGAAGTAGCAATCACTGTGTACACTGTAGGAGGGTAGTTCACAGAGAGGCATAAAACTGCTAAAAGCAACAATCAGAGCACCGAATGAGGAATTAACTGCTAAAGCAAAAGACTGATGAGGGAGCTGACCTGATAGTAGTCAAGAGGGAGGGCAACCGCTCTCTCAGTGATAGCAGGAAAAGAGAAAGCCAAGGCACCACTGATCTTGCTCCCTCGGGAGCCACCGGCTTTGTCTTCGACCTTCTGTCTGACCAGGACCCCCGCTTCGGCCTCTTCGCCATTGCCGCTGTCGATAGGGGGCCCGGCTGCGTAGAGATCCCGGGAGAGCCTGTCCGCCCACTGGGTGCCTTTGCAGAAGGATACCCTCGCAGCTTTTGTTATCGATGGTGGGTGCCTGTAAAAGGAGAAGCTATGTCCTCTACTGAGACACTGAGACCTGTCGAGCCCCACCGTCATGCCTTCTGTAATTGGAGTTCTCAATAACGTCCGCATTCGTAGATATATACACGTCTCTGCCGGGATGCACTTGGGTTGGCATGCCACAACCGAGCTGCTTGCTGCATGACAAAGGATTGGCTTTTGCAGGTTATCAATGGAATTTTGGCATCATCCACATTGAATGAGAAAATGACTAGTGTTTCATAACAAATAAGCATGATTCACTCCCACAAAGAATTGGGCTGTTGGAAATTATCAATGGAATTTAGCGTCATCCACTCAGATATTTATAGTCTATTAATGCAATTCAGCATCGTCTCCATGATTGGATTTTGTAGATTATCAATGGACTTCAACATCATTCACATTGGCATGAAAAAAAGACTAGTATTTTATAACAAGCATGATTCACTAGGCTTTTGCAAATTATCAATGGAGTCAGCCATCATCCAACATCAAAAATTTGCACATTATCAATGGAATTTAGCATTGTCCACCATCTTGTACTATGAACTATTGTACATGATCCTAAAGTCTAGAAAATGAGCTCCAAGTCTTTCTAATCACCATGGGCTCAACCTATTAACAACTAAAACACTTATTTGGTTAGGAACCCCCAAAGGAAAACTCTTATATGATGGAGATTGTAGTTGGTCACTGTGTGTTCAACCTACCAATTGAGTCACCATGTATTCTGACTGCTTTTAGCCCGGTCCCCAAGCCAACTCTTAAGAGTTGTTGCACTAGATAGGTAATATTTGTCACTAATTTCGATAGCTCTATCTAGCCTTCTAGGTATTTATGACACTCTTTTGCTATAGTAGTTCAATTACTATCACTCAATGTCTAAAACTAAGTGAGTCTACTCAGCTCTTTTATTTCTCTTTTTAATAATTGCTCACGGGTAGGTCTCTAGATTAGGCGCTAAAATTCTAATCCCATGATAACTATGGTTTCCCCCCATCTTTCAGGGGCGGCTCCTCATAATCTATTCCTGCCATTCTTGTGGTGGTTTATCCAAGAGTTATAGTTTGTTGAACTTTGAATAAGTTTGTTTCTAAACATATATCTGCTTTATCTATAGCTATACTCCATTTAAATTCCTTATTATGTTTTTCTCCACCTTTTATAAGTTAATTCTTTTTATTTGTGAGTAAAATGAATGCATTCAAAAACAATCAATCTAACATTCCTTAAAACCCTCAAATCTTAATCCTATTTTCAATATGTAGCTCCTCTCCGTCAATTTGAAATTCATAGTCGTGCTTTTAAATGTTTGAATAAGTTATTCATTTCAAATCTAATGAACACGTCCTTCTTTCCTTTTTTCTAAAACTAAGTAGCAAACAAGATGAATACAATCTCCTTTCCCACTCTAGCGTATTCATACACAAATTTCATTTTCTTTAGAAACCCAGAATTTTCCCTTAGTTAGTAAATTTACTATTAGCCCTCCTCTCTTGATTAAGCTCAAGCATCCAAATGATGTTTATGAAATAGAATATAGAATTTTAACTTGATGATGCGGCTTACCCTCATGCCATCATGTTAACTAACTGTGAATTTGAGTTTTGTTTGTGAATTTTCATATTTATTTTTTAATTATAATCTATCTCGTATTATTTGTTTTTTTATAGATCATAACCAATTTTTCAATATTAATATTGATCAAAGAATTTTCATATATTTTTCTTATTCCTATTTGACACAAGTTTAGCATAGCATATATGTTCTTATTTTGTATAAAATCGTAAACACAATATTCTCATGTGAATATTTTCTTAGAAAATATATTTATCTAATTTTTTCTAAATTTTTAGACAATTAATTGAAAATAAAAAATGGTATTCTTAACTTCTCTATGAAATATCATAATTATTTTGTGTGGAAACATAATTTTTTATCTATAAAAACTCTTATTTTTACTTAAAATAATCACTTTTTGAATTTTAAAATATACTAATCCTTCTCTAAAAATTATCAACAAACTTTTTATGGTAAAAATTTATTAGAAAAATATCAAATTTTATACATATTCACTCACAAGTTTTATAATAATTTTCATAAGCAGTTTTAGAGTAGTTTTCAAGCATTTTTAGTATTTTTCTATTTTTTTAAAATTGAATCAGTGATCAATAAATATCAACACCATTCAAAGTGAGAAATCAGAATTTTAAAGCATTGTGTTAAATGGAGAAATTTTAATGTTACACAATTTATTTTTGTTAAACAAAATGAGACACTTACTTGGTAATACACGGGTCATAATCGTGTCTTTGGAAGCACATGTCCAATAGTCTGACTAGGAAATTTGCTCTACCCAGTCATCTCAAAAAACACTCCTCTTTGATCCCTATTCTCTTCTTGGTCCCTTGCTTTGCCAAATTGATCCACAAACTCTCTATATATGACCCGAGCTTTAGTAATCTTTAAATAAAAGCTTGATTCTAAAGGTTAATTAAAGGTTAAGTTCTTCTATTTCTCTTCAAATGACTCATGAAGCAAATCAATTGAGGGTACATGAAATCCTATGGAAGTGATCTTTCGAGAGCGAAGAATTGGTTCCATGATAAGAAGAAATTGTGCTTCCATTCGCTCTACTCCTCATCTCGCGAACAGCTTCCATTTGTGAAGTGACCTTCATGGCATGAAAGCACCTTCTATTCCTAGTGATGGAATGGGTCACCATGTCTTCAATGTAGAATGCCACCAAGTGATAATGCTTTGATAGAAGAAAGACGAGAAGAAGGGAATAGTGATGGTGGAAGGATAAAACTATGATTAGGGAGAAGCTCAAAATGATAGGACCAATGAGAGCATGATGATGATCAAAATGGAATGATGGCAATGATCTTTCAAAGGTAATGGCATTCAGGTAATTATCTATCCTTCGTCGCATCAACCCACAGTCTCTCCTATCTCCTTAGTCTTGCCCTAATCTCTCTCTCTTCCCCTAATCTCCGTGGCCAAAACTAACACCACCTTCCCAAGAAATCCCACGCCCCCCAATTCTCCAAAATGATTTTTCATTATTTTCTTTCTTTCTTATTTTCCCTCCCCTTTTAAATTTATATGAATGTCCTATAATTACAATTCTCTCTCTCTTCTTCATTCGGGATGTATTATCCCATATTCCATATGGCAAGAGGATTGCAAACTCTATTTTCCTTGTGCATGATCACCCGCGACATGCTATTCAATTCTTCTACTACTAAAATTCTATTTGACTATATTCCAAACCATCCACGATTTTATAGAGATTCATTCAAATTTGTCCATGTCTATAGTGTCTATGTGAGTGAAGGTTAAATTATCACCTAGGCCACATGTGTATACCAAATTCTAATCTCTTCTAATCCTATAAAATTATCAAATTTTACCTAGTATTTTCTAAGTTTAATCTCCATCTAGTAAACCAAGATTTTCCACTTTTGCAGGACTGCAAAGACATGGATTCCCAAGGCAACAACTATGAACACCATATCTACATAAAATTAAATAAAAAATATGGTAATAATATGTCAGATAAATACAAATTTGTTTGAAATGTTTGCAATTTTTTTCATGTTTCTAGGTGTTGGCATATTTAGCCTACCAACATTTAGCTCTTCTATGATGCAGATTGTAATTGGTCACCATGAGTTCAACCTAGCAACTAAGCCGCCATCTATTTAGCCTACCAACAACTAAGCTTTAACCAATGGGTCAACAAGCCCAAAGGATAGTTCATAGCTCTTATACAAAGAAAATTGTGATTGCTCACCATGAGTTCAACCTACTAGCTGAGTCACTATAAGTTGAGCCTACCAACTAAGCTACAACAAATGGGTCAAGAAGCCCAAAGGCTTATATGATGGAGATTGATATTGGAAGAATTTAAATCTATGTATACATATGCCATATTTACTTTGGTTGTTGTCATTTAGGATCCAAAGATAGAAACAAGCTGCATGCATTTCTCGAGTGCACAAACTTCCAACATATCTATCCAATTCAAGCATATGCATGTATATGGAAGCATTAAAGCTTAAGCGCTACCAGACTTGGTAGAAGCATTAGCATATGGAATTGTGGAGAAATAAATTTCTCACTCATGAGCTTAACGGTCATGCAAAGTGTAATTCAACTTCAATCGTGTGTCAATTTATTATTAACATAGTTAGATTAAGATATAGATGCATGACAACATTTGTTGAGCGCCATTTCTCCAATGAATCCAAGAAGTGCATGACGTCTAAGCATCCCTTTCTTTTTTCTTTTTTTGAGATCCTACAAGTGGTTGAACTATCAAAGCTTGGGGAGTATCTTCAACCTTAATAGAGTCATCACATAAATATCAATGCATAATAAAGTGAGGTTATCAAGAGAACTTGAACATCAAATAAATAATTTTCTTTATAGACCTAAAGGCCCATCAACCGTTGTAAAGATAATTTGTGTGTATGCCAAGAAGACATTGAGTCTCTAGCTATGGGAGTGAATAATAATAGTAATGGATAAATATATGTATACAATGATATAGAGATTCTTAAGTGAGGATTAATGGTAGTAAGAGATTGGGCAGATTATTGTATGAGAGCAGAGATAATGATAGAGATTACATAGAGTAGAGAGCAACGAGAGATGAAACAACATACATGCAAGAGATTAGAGGGTCAAAGTATCCAAAACCAATCCTTATTTCAGAAAAAATGTTTACAATGAGTCTCCCCTTCACCATGTCATATTTCACCTTGTTATACCCAAAAACTCTCACCAAACACTAGCTTCTACTATGCTGCTCAGACAGTGAATCTGATGGTTCTGTTGGCTTCGAAAGGGAAGTAAAATTTTAGGACACTTGGTCAAAACTCTCCTAGATTTCTTGTTGGCTTCGAAAGGGGAGTAAAATTTGAGGACACTTGGTCAAAACTCTCCTAGATCGTTCTTTCTCCCCTCCTCTTGTCTAGAGTGCTATTTGTTGCCTTCAAACTACGATTGCACACTATGTGAATTCGAGAGCCCTTCTTTTTGCATGAGATCTCCCAAATTTGGTTGAAAAGCAACTTACTTTATACATGACACTCTATTCTAGAAGTTTACTCCACCTTTTGAGGATATTTACAAGAAATAATGTCCAAAATATCAAAAATATGCTAAAATTGTCAAAAAATCCTGCAATTTTGAACTGTCCATACTATGGACACTAACACTAATGATAATATGACATTGACTCTCTAGATTAATAAAAAAGATGGATGATGATGCACTCGAGGGTTTTTCACACCATGTCCCGTAGCAGCACGACAATGTGTAATCTAATCCAAGGTTTATTTCATCTTATTGTTGTTTATTTAAATGCAAAAACAGCTATATTAACAAAAAACAAGTTAACATATACATCACCCTAAGCAATGTAAGATTACTTCCTAAGAAGTTTATCAGTAGTCTTAAAGTAGGTGTTATACTTAGCCATCCTTGCCATATTTTTTGCAGCTTCATGCATGGCTTTAGAGACAAGCTCAGTCAAAGTGCATCTACTTTTCCTAACAAAAAGTGCTACCATATTTTTGTATGTGTGCAAATACATTAGGACTACCAACACACTTTCTTCCCTCTTTAAGAGGTTTTTTTTCTCTAGTTTTATATATATGCATGTTTCACTCTAGGGCATACTTACTCTCGTAAATCTTGTCTATTAGTACCACACGCTTGCTGCAGTATTCTCTCAAGCTTCTTCTTCTCAAGTTGTGTGGGTACATTTATGAAACCCTAAATCCAATAATTAGTATGAAAGCAAGCTTCAACCTCTTAAGTTGAGTTGTCAACACCCTCTACTTGATTTTCTCTAATTGGAATGAGATTTGATGAGTAGTCATAGGTCCACAAGCATTGTGGCACATTCCATAGGACTCATAGTCTTCAAATGCTTAATTCGTGTTTGTTTTCATCTCTGTTTCCACCATTATCAATATTGTGCAAGCTATTTTTCCCTTTTGTGTTGAATATATATCATTTTGGCAAGTAAATATAGCCTTTGCAATCTACTTTGTGATGTGCTACATAGCACATGCTAGTTTTGTTCAAAGGTTTCTCTATACAATTAACTTTTGCATAAAAGTGCAATCAATAGTAGCCATGAGTAGCAACAAAAATGTATTCCATATATGGGCTATTGAGGACAAGTTGGATGGAACCAACTATCCATTGTGGGCTTATATGATGCATCATGTATTACTTGTAGGTATACACTTTGAAAGCTAAGTCTAGAGCGTTTTTGTACTTCAAGTAGCTTGTAAGTATGGGTAAAATTTGTCATGATGTATGGTACTCTCCGTTCTAACTGAGAGAATGGGGGGGAATACATGTCTAAGAGATTTAATGCATATTTGGCTAAATATGGGTTAGAACACCAGTACACAATGTAATAGATACCACAACAAGTGGTGTAGTTGAGAGAAAGAATACAGCTCTCATGTAGATGTGCTTACAAGATATGGATGACACATTATTGCCTCTTTTCAATGATGGCAATCCAATCTAGCACCAAATAAGGCAAATTTTCAACCTACACAAGTTTCTCATGAATCAACAAATTACAGCAGTTTTTATTTAGGCATGCATGATGCACTTCTTGATGAGAGAAAAAGACATTGAGCATTCTACATCTATGCCAAGATGGCCATTGCAAACATTGCATGATAATAGATTGGATGCACTTTGGCCTAGTTGTAGATGGTTTGGCCCTTGTAGTGCCTCATATGCATCAAATTGTTATGCATTGGTTGTTTCTAGTCTATGTGGTGAGGATGAGCCTATTTCTTTTCAAGAGGCATGGAATTCAAAAATCTGGATAGTTGCTATGCAGTCTAAGTATGATGCTATTGTTAAAAATGCAAACTAGTTGCGATTGATGATCACTATAAGGCTAGACTTGTGGCCAAGGATTATGCTCAATAGAAAGGCATTCACTTTGATGAGACATTTGCTCCCATTTTCCTTATGACAACTATTCATAGTATTTGTGCACTAGCAACTCAAAATGGTTGGAATGTGCATGAGTTGGAGACTAAACCTATATTTCTAAATGATGATTTGTATGAAAAAGTATATGTTTTTCAGCCTCATGGTTTTTTCAAAAGGGGTGGGAAAACGAAGTATGTAGATTGAAAAAGACATTGTATGGTCTAGATCAAGTACCTCAAGCTTGGTATAAGAAGACACATGCATATGTGACTGCAAATCATTTTCAAAATAGTCTAATGGAGAGAACCTTATATGTAAGACATGAGGGTGACATGTCTCTAATATTGTGGTTTATGTCGATGGCAACTGCTATTGGTCTTAGTGAAACATATTGTCAATTTTAAGGTTGATTCAAAATCAGCTTTTGCCATGCCAAATTTGAATCTATTTCATACATTTTTAGGCATTCAATTCAAACATGTGATAGAGGCATTGCTTTGTATCAACAAACAAAGTACGTTGAGATATTATAGCAAAGGTTTGGTCTCGATTGTTGTAAGCCTATTTCTACTCATATGGAGACAAGTTTGAAATGGAGTCTCATGATACAACTAGAGATTTATTTGATGTCTTTCTAAGTAGTAAGTTGTTGGATAATTGATTTGGGTATGCATTATGAGGCTTGACATTTAGTTTTAATATCATGAATGAGTAGGTTTATGCATACCCTAGGCACCAAGCATTGGATGTAGTGAAGCATATCTTTCACTAATTGAGTGGTACTTGGCACCTTAGGTTATTTTCTCCCAAGGTGGGATCATTATTGCTAGACAAGTTCTAGATCTACATGCTTTTTTGAACTTTGACTAGGCTAGATGCTATGGTACTTATGTATCCACAAAAGATTTTTGATTCATCCTTGGTGACTCATGCATATCGTGGTTGAGTAAGAAACAACCCACTATAGCTACTTTTAGTTGTGAAGCTAAGTTTTCACAACTATAATTGAGTATGTTTGACAACAGACAACAGTTGGCTAATTTGGGTGTTAGAGAGTCATATGCCACCAACATCTTCACTAGCAATCAGAGCGCATTGATAGCTACATGAACCCTAGTGTTCCATGCTTGTGCTAAGCACATTGAGGTTTATTTATAATTATGTAAGGGAGAGACTCTTAGTTGGAGATCAACTTGGCCTATGTGCCAACACATGAAAACCTTACATATCTTTTCATAAAGGCTTTGTCTTGTGAGAAGTTCAAAGCTTTTCACAAATCTTTGGGCATACTCTCCTCTGTGGTTTGATTGCAACCCACTAGGCTTAGCACTTTCCTATATACGAGTGCCACCTCTTATTGACCACATCACTCTAAGTTGGGATCTGTCACCATATTTTAGTAGACGTGTGTGTACACACTTAGGACCATTGGATACTTTTTTCCCTCTCTAGGAAGTGTTTTCTCCTGGCCTTGTACACATACCTATTTCACTCTAGGGCATACTTAGTCTTGTAAATCTTCTTTATTGATACCACTTGGTACACTTTATCCAACAAAAATAATGACATCTCTTAGAGTTCAAATCTTTGTTATGTCGACCACTCTAATAATTTTTCAAATTTCCATTGATTTGTCATTAGAGAATCCTTATCTCCTTAGCAAAACCTACTCTTAATTTACCACACATTATTGTAGTCCAACTTTTCTCATGCATCTTGTGAATTTCCTCCAAAAGGCCCTTCATTCATTGCATTTTGAGAGTTCATGCCATGTATCATTGTCCTCTTACTTATAGAAAACATGTCTTCATTCTCTTCCTTATAGAAAACACATAATGAATAACCTATCTAAACTTATTTAGTAGCTATTTAGTGAAAAAATTCTTGCAAAATACCCTTCACAATAACACATTTAATTGAAAGGAAGAGGTAGCCATTGAAACTCATTTTAGCCATTTCTTACATGTTTTAAACATACCCAAGCTCCATACAATCCCAATTTTCCTTGATATACAAAATCCTTATGTAGAGGAATCTTTGTTACATCTAGATAGTACCAAAGAGAATTGTTGTGAACTTGTTGATGACTATAGGGGCATCTATGGAGGTGATCAATGTACACAAGGATAAAAGGTAAGTTAGCAAAAGTAAAATTAGTCCATTCTTAGAACTTGGTAGTGGAAGTTTTGATTCCTACAAAAAAAAAAACATCATAATATTATTATATATACACATAATTATAAGCATATTATATACATATATTAATAAATGTACTATTTTAATATAGCATGTTAAATTATAATATATAATCTTAATATTAGTTAATCACCATGACATGTTTTTGAAAAATTCTAAACTTCAAAGTTGTACATTTTCTTTAGAATTGCTAATGACAATGGCCTACCTTTGATATTGGTCCACTACTTTTGAAAAACTCTTATCTTGTTCCACTAGAGAAAAAGGCTAAGCATATTTCTTCTTCTCACAAGATAGTCCTAGGAGAACAATTAGAGAAAGGCACATATGGTGTAGTCTTCAAAGTGAAAATTATAGGAGTTGTAGGGTTTGATCCTAACAAGATTTATGCTAGAAAATGTTGTAGAGAAAACAATTTGCAAAAGATAGGCATAGCAACACAAGGAAATTGTAATGTAGATTAGACACCAAGTATTGGTGCATATCATTGCAGCCAATGTTGAAGAGTCTTTATGGACTATCACACTATGCTTTCATGGTGGAAGCCTTTTACACTTTATGACTCAACTCCCTTCATCATGTGGACAATTCACAAGATTTTTCTATCCTTGAAATTAAAAAAGAATGCATGATGGAGAAAATCAATTAACAAGTGATCAAATTTTGCAGATTATTATAGTTTGCAAATGTGTGTTGTCTATTTTACATTGCATTAATCTTGAGGATGTGTTATTTCCATAGAGGAAAATGGATGCACACAGACTTACATCCTAGAAATGTTGTTTTACTTGTTGGTGATGTGTGTCTTGTGGGGGTAATGGACTAAGATAGATCTCTAGATTTCTTAGACCGAAGAAGGGGACTTTGAAAAACCGATGTGATGATGATGATGATGATGATGATATATATGCAAGAAGATTGAATCAATGCAAAGCAAGACATGCACGAAGGAAATGACTTGCTTGAGAGTTGTAAGATATCACATTAAAGGGTTGTTACACACCATATAAATGTTTATGCACTTGGATGGATTTTAAGAGAGATTTGTAATTTCTATAAGGATATATAAGGTAAATTGACCAAAGGAAAACTATTTCTCCCTCCTTTTGAATAATTGGATGCTTGCCTTGGACTTTTGAAGATATGATGATGAATGTAGATCTCTTGAGCAAGGTTTCTTTTTTGAGGAGATAAATGAGCTTGTTTGTAAGCATCATCTTATAAATGGTGACTTAGTCCTGCATCCCTTCAAAGAAATGGAACCAACTTTCATATGATCATTTTGTTATACCATGTAGATCAAATTAATAAGTTCCTATTGCCTTTATTATATAATATCTCAATACAACAAAGTGAAAATTTTGGTACTTTACATATTTATTTATTTCTTTTTGGAATACTACCTTTTTGATATTGAAGAAAATGCATTTACTTGTGATAAGTGACTACTTTTGGAGTGATACGACAATATAACACCTCCAAAGAGAAGCATTTAATTCTCTTGTGTTAGAAATATCCTAGTATTATAGGTTAGCCAATGTGAGAAAGTGAAAAAATGTATTAGTGGATAAATATTTGAGCTATGTAGTAGTGGAATCACATGTTATACTTGTGTTATATATTGGAAAATTTCCTCCAATCTAAGTGCATATTTCTTGCCTATAAAAAGCTATTAATTAACATAATATATTGTAATAGCCTTATAAAGGGTAATGAATGAGTCTCATCCCCCTCCCCACCATGTCATCATCATCTCAACATGTTGCTTGGTCATCTCACAAGGTCAATCAGCATTGTGACATTGCTTATATCATGATCATCATTAACAATAGTGTGCACAAAGTTCACATCAAGATCGAAAGTAGCATGTGCAAAGATTGTAGCAAATCCATCTTCTTGAAAAGTTCATACACTCTGAGTAAAGTGCACTTGGTGATTGAGCTAGCCTAAGGCTATATAAGATGTATAGCTTAAGATATTCGTCATTATTGATTCCTCTCTACATTGAGCTATTGGACACACACACACACACACACACACACACACACACACACACACACACACACACACACACACACACACACACACACACACACACACACACACACACACACACACACACACACACACACACACACACACACACACACACACACACACACACACACACACACACACACACACACACACACACACACACACACACACACACACACACACACACACACACACACACACACACACACACACACACACACACATCCCATGTGTGTGTTTGACAAAGAGAAGAGATAGTGAGAGATAGTGATAGAGAAGGAGTTAGAGGGGGAGGTAGTGAGAGAGAGGGAGCTAGAGAGATAGTATGAAGAGGGGAAGATAGTTAGGAGAGAAGGAGTTAGAGAGAGAGAGAGAAAGAGAGAGAGGAGAGATAGTGGGAAAAAATAAGAATAGAGAGAAAGTTAGTACTTGGAATATCCTTTCCTCCTAGCCTAGATACTTCCTTGATTTGCTAGATTCTAAGAATCTCATTTGTCTCACCTAGTTTTACTTCAAGTCATGGATTTGTATGTGCTACAAGCGTCTAAGAGGCATAGAGCAAAGAGCATGCTAAAAGAAGTTTGCTTGCTATGACAGCCCCAAAGCGGTGGAGAGTTGGAGTGAGAAGTGGTTGCATGTGTGAATGAAGTCCCATCCACACTAACTTCTACTCATGTACCGTTTAATAGATTTAAAGTAATCTTGATTAAGTAGATTGATTGATTTCATGATTAGTCAATTGTTGTTACTACTTGCAACAATGAAGGGTAAAGAGTAGTTTATATCCATCCTTGACTATCCTTAAATTATTGTGCATTTAGGAGAGAATTCCAACTTACAATATTCTTAGAAGATGAGAATGAATTTTCCATTAGAAACTAATCATGATTATCCCTTAAAGAACAAAACTACTAGGAGTAGGGGTAGATGCCTTGCTCATGCGTGTTTATGTAGTGCATAATTTAGAGGAAAGATTATGACATTTGAAAAGTATGAATACGGTTTGAGAAGTATCACATCCTAAACACTAGGGGGATTGTCATATATCAATTTACGTGATTGTACTCTAAGGAGAAATAAGTTGTGGATTGTATCTTCTCTTAAATTGTTTTTGGTTTCAATAAAATATTTAAGATATGCTTGTTGCTTGGGAAATGATAATTTCCTAGTTCAGAATAGGGTGATTGCCTTGTTAGTGGATTTTGGGAAAAGAGACATTGTGCCCATATGGGTGAATTCTTGGATACATCCTAGGTCTCCCCCAAGTCTAGTGGTGGAGCCCTTTACCTAGTCCACAACGAGTGCTAGGACTAGCCTCGAATGTGAGAGGTCTCTTTCTAAGGAGGATGTTAGGCTAGGAGGTGACAAGGGTGCCAAGGTGGCTCTAATTGTAGATTCCTTAGGTGTCGAGGACCGGCAGCCTAACACTTGTGGGCCCTGGATGATTTCCAAGAAGGCCCTAATGCTAGCTAAAGATAGGTTCATAGATTGTCAATGTATTGTGGGTATGAGTCCTAGTGTAAGGGACAAAATGCTAGCATGGAATTGCACCTTCAAGAAGGTGTGGATAAATATATACTGCTTGCAATTGTTTTCAAAACACTATTGAAATTATATTTGTGTATGTGCCTAATTTACATGAATAAACATTGTTTTAAAGGGCTAAAAATGAAGCTAATTTGTATATATTTAATCAAACTATACTAGGATTAATTAGCAAACTAAATAATTGTTCTTCCCAAAAGTAGGGTGGTCTCGATTCATTGAGAGACTTCCATTACAATTCAAGTGTTAGATTAGGCAAGTCTATAGGAAGGATCGAACATTGACTATCCTAGTGTGTCGTCATTAGAGTCCAACTAGTGCTGCCTTTAGGAGGGGGCAAGAGTTGAGACTTTACCCTATGGGTAGTGGGGTTGATATTCTTGCTCCCTCTCATTTCTCACTCTCTTTGAACCAATTGTGGAAATGGGTCACTTTGACTTGAGGGATGATAGCAATTTAGTCACCTTAGAAGCTGATGCTAAATGGATGATAGAAGATTACACAACTTAAAATTAGATTCCCATTTTTAGGTCAATCCTTATAGGATTTGAGGTGGAGCTTTCCCTGTGAGGTAGATTCACGTTAATCAAGATTACGAATATCCAATCATTCTAACGAGTTTCGGGTGGTAGTAGTCTTGATTACTTCTTGATCTACTACTAAAATATGTGGAGCCGCTCATGTTGTAGAAATTATTGTAAAGAATGTTACCCAGACCTTCCTTGCAGATATAGAATTTGAGAAGTTTTTTTGATGTATCAAATTTCCATGGGTGAATCTTCATAGTCGAACCTTCATCATGATGTAATACATTTAGTGACAAATACAATTGAATAAAGGATGTTTCATTTCTCTTCAACATGTGCAAAAAGTATAGTTTTAAAATAAAATCTTAAGCTAGATTATGAAAAAGCTTTATATAAATGTATTAAACTAGCTCTTGCATATCCTAGGATATTCCACCTATCATTGATCCTATCAAATTGCAAGCGAAAAAATCCCTTCTCAAGAAAATCAAACCTCTAAAATTTGATGGGAAAGGAAAGGACATGGAAATCGATGTAGAAGTTTGGATTGATTCTATGAAAGATTATTTTTGAGTTGCAAGGACAAGTATCCCTAACCAAGCCATGGTGGCTAAACTAAAGTTAACAAGGGAAGTGCGTCTCTGGTGGAAGTAGTAATGTAGAGACACAAGTGCATTATTTTTGTGAGCTTATGATTTCTTACTTTTGCAATTGAAACTAATTTTTTGAGTTTTTTGAAACAACCTTCCATATTTCTATAAATGACATCGATATCATAGTTCACTACATAAATGTCATATCACACACTACTGCTCTGTTTTAACATGAAGATACGTGATATATCATGCATTTATCACCATTTTGGATCTCCCAATGAAATGCACACTATCCAAAATAGAGGGAGCAATGCTATGATAATTGGAAATTTCAAGCTTTTTAGCAAGAAATTGTTACTTGATCCACTTTATGTGAGGGGAAAAAATGGTGACCAAGAATTGTCCAATCACAAGGCCACATAACCAATATTTAAAGCACAAATTACTCTCACCTCTTGAGTCACATCTCCTTATTCTTGCCTACCAAAAGTGTCCATAACGAGGCTTTAGCCAATCTTGGTAGTATATTCTTTTATCAACCTTATGGTGATGGAGATAATCCTTTGATACTTGGTATCCAAACAACATGGTAACTTAAAGTGCTCAATAAGTATGGTCATAATAGCTTGCTATAGCAATGGATGAGACATTTGACACTAATGACTATAAGGTACTATATTTCTTATTCTTTCTTAGCTTTAATTTTGTAATTATGTTATCCCTAAGTTTTTTATATTTTTTAGCTTCTCTATGCAATTCCATTTGTATACAATTCTTGTGTTTGATCACTTTCACAATGGAGTGCCTGTGGTATGGACCATTACGTCCTCTTCTTGTACCACATCAATTACATCATGGCTAGCTGCATTAAGAAATCGATTCTAGGACTATAACAATTGATGGGAACCAAATGTTTTTATGGTGGATGATGCTCAAGTAGAAATCAATGCTATTCATTAAGGTTTCTTTCTACAATTACATTTGTTGTCTTTTCTTATCATGGTTAACCACAAAGTGGTTTTATTCATTTGTATTTTCATAGGGAGGTTTTTGGTGTTCCTATATATCTATGTATATGGCACATGAGAATACGTTGGCTAAGAAACCTTGTGCATAAGATGAATGATTTTCGAGTTTGTACTGATATGTTTAGAGCACTTTGCAACATTATAAACATGCAAGGTACACCTAATTCACATGAGAGTTCTAGGATAGATGAGGTTCAAACTCTACTATTAGAGTTCTGTGAAAAATGCAAGAGGAAGCACCATTCATCAAGTACTTCAAGTATACATGGTCATCTTGTATAGGTAACCCTATATACAATAGTATGCTTGTTGCCCAATTCAAAGCTGAGACCGTTATTAAAGAAAGCCATGCAAATGTAGATATTGTGTTTGACTCCCCTTCTTTCTATATTGTTCCTTCTCTTCCAACTTTTCCTATTAGGGACAAGGAGTACATATTACTATTAGACATCCAAAGGCTCTTTAATCTCATGGAGGATTATTGTTTAGCAATTATTGCAAAGGCTTTTGATGTTGCAAATGGCATAGTTGATGCCAAAAATGAATCCAATGAAGAGTTACTTAAACTGGACATTGAAATTGCAAATGGCAAGTTTATTGATGCAAGGGATGCTCTTTCTCTTTATTTCAACAAGGCAAAGGATGCTGAGAAAGAATTGGGGATTACTGATGACGAGTTTAACCATCTTCAAGACCGACTTGGAATTTCCAATTTTGGAAGAGAGTAGTCAGAGTATGCTAAAGAATTGCAAGATACCAATGGGACATCATCATTAGTTAATATATGGAGTCCAACTAAGCTAGAGCATGATGAAAACCAATCGGTACTATTATCATAGGAACTTGGATATGTGCTATGAGAATTATCCCTCATGCAAATAAAGATACAAATGGTAGCATTGAGTCTTACCACTAAGTTTTGAAGAGTCACTTTCTTAGTGAGAAATGCAACTTGCATGGTCAGTGCATCGACTAATTGATTAATAATTTGGTTTGCCTCTTATCATGCATACTATTGGTACCAAGATATGCTAAAAGATGTGGATTTCAATAAGTACTTTAATGCTTTAAAGGTCATAGTTCAAGGGAGTTGGGTTTCACACCTAGCAAACCCGCATCAAGCTCATCTTGATGAAGAAGGGTCTCTGGGCCATCACAAATGGCAAAGAGAAGAAACCTCGGGATGCAGACCTTGCAACTACTTGGCAAAAGAATGATGACAGAGCCCAGGCCATTATCAAACTGGAGCTAGACGACAGCTATATCCACCATGTGGATAACTGTGAGACCTCACAGGATACATGGAAGAGACTTGACATCTTGTTCGGTGCACAGTCTAAATCATCAAAGTATGGTCTCCTTATTGAGTTTTTCAGGCTTGAAATGAAGTCCAGCACATCACTTGCCACACATCTAAATTACATGGAAGGACTTCTAACCCAACTTGCAGGAATCAACATTAAAATGGAAGAAGATGTTTGCATCGGTGTTCTACTTAAGAGTTTGCCTCTTGAATATAATAATGTATCAACAACTTTAATCAACATGCCAAATCCTGAATTTGTTGATATCCAGGCATCATTGTTAGAAGAGGAATTTCCTATAAAGCATTGTACTTGCTTCCTTTTCTTAATGCAATGATAGTACTCTTTTCTTTTCAGTAAAGTGTCAGTGTCATTGTCCACACACACAAGATTGTGTTTATGAGTTCAAGTCTCAATCTTGAAACCTAATTCACTTGTGTGATAGTCAGTGTCTAAGTCTATGTCTACACGAGTCTTCTTCCCATCTTTGAACCACCATAGCCATGCTCTAGATCCATGTAGTTTAACAATTTTGAGCAGGACTGCAAAGCCAATGGCCTCACTGATTCTACCCAACGCACCCAAGATTTCGAACTGTGCTTAGGTGACAAGGGCTGACCTGGTACACGAGTTTGGATGTTGCGGAGTGTGCCAATTTCAATGGCTTGAAAAATCTCTTCATTAAGAGATTTTTCAAACCTGAGTACTCTGATAATATGCTAGTGCGACTTATGAACGTCAAGCAGAGAGAGAAAGAGGACATTTGAGATTATGTGACCCACATGAGGAGCCTCTTCAAGAGAATCCCTATGGGCGAGAGACCAACCGAAAGAGTATTCATTAACGGAATATGAAGTGAAGAGATCTACAAAGCCTTGGCTGGCAACTCAAGCTTGCAGTGAGACGCACTGGCAAGGGTCTTTGAAGAAGCCATTAGAGTGGATGACCAGCTCAATGAGAGAAGCTCCAAAGGCTCGAATCAAGAAGAGTCCAGTGCCAGGAATTCCAAGAGGGCCTAAATGCTGAGTTAGAGATCAGGACCAAGTGCTCAAGGATAAAGAAAAGGGCACTGATTCATGACAAGAGCTAGCAGAGATGAAGATGGAAATGGCCAAATTGCAGGAGATGATGAGACAGCCAATGCACCCACACGTCCAATGCGTGCATTGTGGCAAAAATCACCTTCCAGCCGAGTGTCAGGATTGTAGGTCATGACCTTGCACTAATTGCGGTAGGTTCGGCCATGATGCCATGTATTGTTGACTATCCCAAAGACTCCCATACCTGCAGCCTTACGGTCAACCCTACCTTGCGAACAAGCCACCGAACTTCTTGGGAAGGGGAGCCCCATTGGCTCTCATGGCACCTAATCATGCTAGGCCAACCATCCCTAGGATGGAGATAAACCCTACAGGTATCCCTAGACCACCTGGACCCTATGTAATCCTACGTAACCCTTATGCAGGGTATCATTGCCATGGCCTATCAACCTTGATGCAACCTCAATCGGAAAGAAGAGTCAGAGACGAAGGAAGAAAAGGCCAAACGCTAAGGTCACTCTCAAAACCAAAAGTGCCACAATACCACTTGTTGGAAAGAAAGTCATTGACACAGAGGTAGAAACGTCGGCTCCATAGACGGCTGAAAAGGGAAGTGCTAAGGTCGGGCCAACCCGAAGCGCCAACTTGAAGTGATCAATAAGGTGAAGGAGTGGGTGAAGGAGGCCTAAGAGCACCTAAAAGATGCTGAGCCCATACTAGAAGACGAGATCGATGATCTCTCAAGCATAATCACACCAGTCTCTCCCCCATGACCAAAATCAAGGGATGTGTCAGCACCACAAGCAGTGCTGCCTACACAAAGTCTAAATGCTATGGGCCAACAAACTAGTCAGGGCCATTGGCCAAGAACCATAGAGTTAGGAGAGAGGCAAGCGGCTAGCAACCTCCTTAATACACTTGTGACCACCCTTATGACTCTAAGCTTAGGCGGCCTGCATAGGCAACATCCAATGCTATGGCAAGGGTTGAAGCAGTGGGTCAAAGAATCAAATGAGCCAGTTGCCACGGACTTGCTCGAGCCCAACGCAAAAACAAAAATACTGAGTCTGATGCTGCACTCCATGCTTGAATCCTTGAACATCAATGCTTTTGGGAAGGCACAAAAATGCATGCATCCCTATCCGTCTTAGCTCTGGGGGATATCACAAGAAAGGGAATCATAGACACGGGGGTGGGAGTGAGTGTGCTAAGACATAAAGTACTCCAAACTTGGGGTAACCCATTGGTCAAGACTGCAAGATTCAACGTCGCATTGGCTAACGGAATGAAGATGAAACCATTCAGAGTGTTGAAAAACTCACCAGTGAAGATCGTAGGAATCCAATTCTCTGTTGACTTTATAGCCATGAAGGGAGTGGACTACAATATCTTGATAGGCTGACCCTGGATGCGCAACGTGAGAGTCATAGGAGACTAGGGCAACGGTCTTATCTTCTTAGGCAATCGAATGGAGACTGTAAGAGTAGAGATGGATACTTGGAAGACTACGCCGGTTGATCTAGATGCCATCTCCACCATGTTGAAGGGTGACTGCCAGATTAGGAAATCCTATGGGGCCTTAACCAAGTATATCAGATGACTTGAGGACGAGCGAGATTGGATGCATGTTCTTGCTACCATCGACCTACCATTCTCAAACAATGAGGAGTATGGACAAGCCATCAAAATGATTGGCAAGACCAAGGACACACCCTCAGTATCAGTCTGCATGATGGTTGGAAGTCTACATAGAAGACCCAATCCTGTCACATTCCAAGTCTTCGAGATCCTAGGGTACTTGACTGACAAGTTGACTGGCAATCCAACAACTAACCTCAAGCCACTCCAAGATCTCTTGGACGAGCCTGATTGGCCATCATGGTCCAAGGTGCACAATTTAAACTTGAGATACAATTGGGCCTTAATCCCCAACCTACTTGAAGAGACATATTGAGACTTCGAAAATGGGTAGCAATCGGATAGAGACAGCTATAATGATGGATATGAAGATTGTTGCTCCTTCTGTGATAAGAGCGAAAGGAAAATAG
>NC_141157.1:77433811-77548811 GCF_053477565.2 Lygodium microphyllum | reverse complement strand
CAATAGACTACCACTCTACGTAAATCAACAACCATACCGCCTACTTCAAATCTTGATACGCTATCCTGTGTTGACCAATCAGATCGCCATCCTCGTACTAAACCGACCGCCATTATTCATCAATCAATGGCAGTCACCAATCAGCCCACCATCTCTGAATGCTTTAAGAAATGCCGTTCTATGTTTTGAACGTTGTCATTATGCCGTGATCTTCAAGCTATAGCCCAATTCAAATAGGCCGCCATCTTTTTTGCTTTATCAACATAGTACCGTCGAAACGCCAACTTCTGCTTTGAAAGAAGCCACCATTACATTGTGTGCCATTCAAAATATGACGCCAATGAGCTGAACCTTGTTTGCATGTACAATCATAATCTCCTCACATATGCTTTTTCAGCACAGGCAATATTCTCTCTGCATTCATCACCATTTCCACCGAAAATTCAACTAGAAAATTGCAGCCTTTAAAATGGTAAACCTGGCAAGCTGAGAAAGTTTGCCCATCTCTAGCCTCTGCCCAACAGGTCATCATTTGGGATGTGGATAACATGCAAGACATAAGACTGCCAAAAGTTTGAATCTCAAATATGTAGATTGGTGTGGAGATCAAAAGGAAATGCTTTAGGCATTGGTGACTTGTCTGGAAAATTTTGGTGCTTGGGAAATCCTTGTTCCATCTCACATGACCCTACCTTGCAGTGATGCTAGTTTGCCTTGAGTTATTGATAGAGAAGAACTGCTGCACTTCAATGATGATGGGGAGGATGGAGAGCACCTTCATAGTGAGGAAGAAGATGGATCTTCACCTGAAAGAGGACCCAATTCTCCTTCAGATCATGATTTTAGAAAGAAGAAAAAGAGCAAAGGTCATGACAGGCTCCATCAATCATTCTCTAGTAAAGCTAAGGCTTTGCTCCAAAATAAAAACATAAGCTTGTCATCTAAAGCCACTGTAGGTGGACACCTAGTGCCTGCATTACAAACTCCTTTTCAGCCCTGCTCTAGTTCGGGCAAGTGCCATTTTCTTTCTTACAATCTCATAGACAGCATCACCAGTTGTGAAAATGAAGAGCTGTCACACATAGAGGTGCTTTCTCCCTTGCAATGTTCTGATAATCAGATGCATGATGATCATTGATCACAACAGTCAAATCAGGATCTACTATACCATTGATTTTGTTTGGTGATTTGTAGGTGGAGTTTCATGATATAGGGAAGGGGTTCGTGTGGCCTCAATGACGGCCTATTTTGGCTTCAAAATGGCTGCTATGAATGAGAATGACTGTGTTTTTGCATCTCCAAGAAATGGGGAAAACAATTCAAGTACCATACGTTATCGGCATAGATGATTTTAAGAGCCAATGTATACTTTCATGTGATAGAATATGTGGAAAAACTTGTTTTTTAGACTTTCAAAAATGTGGCGATTTGTTATCTAAACCAAATATATCCTATAATCGATTGGCGAATGTTTTTTATTAAAATAATAAAGTAATAAAAGGTTTAAAGTGTTAGTTTTGAACTCAAGATGGTAAAGTTTTCTTAATAATAACATAGAAAAAACATTGAATGAAAGATAAATCAACCAATGACCATGTTATTGCAAAGAAAATAGTACAACTAAAGCAAGGTAAATCAAGTCAACACACATTGATTAAAGCTCAACTTTCTTGTGAGCAAATACATATAAATAATGTATTGATGAGCCACAATGTGACATTCAATTGGATTGTTTATACAAAAGCTTCACCATTCAAGTTGATTACACAAAGAGAAAATTGATTATCTTAGGCTTGCCATCCGTCAGTACTAGGAACTTCATAATTTTCATGTAGTTTTGTTGATGATGATGATGGTATTAGTGTCGACCCTGTGTTGATATCCAATTGGTTTCACCGAGTATTGACTAATATCCAATATGCCAAAGCTCAATCATAGGAAAAGTTCTTTACTAAGTACGGGTGGAAAACATACAATCTCATGCAAGTATCCAAGTTTATACTTAACTTGTTGTGCACCTTGTTTTTTGAAAACACCATAATAGTAAAACATTCTTTCATCCTCCACGGATCCTAAAATCATTGTTTGAGCCAAGTCAACAAGTAAAAAAATATTCAGGCATACGGAGAACTTTCAACATGTTCTCTAATTAAGTAATTGCATCTGATTTTATAGGGTCGACAAGTTGTGTAAATTGATGCCACATGGTCTCTCCAAAGTATTGTGATTGTTGAAAAAGAAAAAGTTCATATCCATCTATTATCAAGAAGGTTGCATCAAACCCTTGTAATTGTAACATTTTCCCAAAGTGATCTTCAATAACATGAACTCTTTTCTTGAAATCTGCTTGAAGAACACGCATCTCTTGCCGAATATGGTTCTAAAATTGTGGATAAACTATTGACATTGCCTCCAATAGTTCATCTCTTGGAAACCGTTCTCTTATTTCCTGTGACACAGATCATGCAACTTGTGCTAATGTGATTTTAACACTCTTCACCACATTATTAAAAGTTTCCATATTTACAAGTTGTCTTCTAATAAGCCATCCTCGAACCCCCTTTCTAGAGACATAAAGATGTACCAACCTTAAACGAAATAGTGCTTGAGTTGTATTGGATGATATGGCCTCTATCAAGCAAATGCAAAGTGCTTTGGCAACGTTAAGAGCCATCTCTTCAAGGCCAATTCCCCCCAATCTGTGACAAAGGAAAAAAAGCGTATAAGCATGGCACTCAAGACCTTGGGGGTCTCTTCAATTGAGTTAAAATTGCATGATATCATTTAGACATTGAACAATGAAGATGCAACATAGATTGCATCAAGTTGTTTTCTCATGAAAGCATAAATACACAAAAATATTGCTAAAGTTTTAAATATGTACACAAGTGAGGACACTTTATGGTCGAGTGTACATTCTACATGCCCATCCCATCAAGCACCACCAAACAACTAGCATGTCAAGACATTACATAGGGGCTTCTTTCAAGTAACCCCCATTTGCAAATGTCCTCATGTAGCCTTGTGCCCTTCAATAGATCCCTTTGCTTTGCACAAGCCTTCGCTAGTCCCACAACATGAAGACTAAGTAGTCTTCTTTGGAAAGATAGCTCCTTTTTGTTGTGAATTGCTTTGATCAGTTCATATATACATGTACGGCAATCCAACCACAAGGCATCTATTGTGACTTTGTGCTTGAAATCTAGATACCTTGCATTGGCTTGTGGTTGCAATGGGGCAAAAGAAAAATGCATGTCTCTATGAGAGCTCCCAAGATTTCATGCTTTGCAAGTGTGGAATATGTCATAATCAAATCGATTTCGGAAAACTAAGCTTGCTATTGTGATTGTTCCACTGTTGCGAGGGACTTTAATACTTTAATAATATCTCAAGTCTTGTAAAATACTCTACAATAAGTGAACTCCAAGACAATGAGACACTACATCCCGAGCAAGAAGCTAATCCAAGACCTCTTGTGCTTTTGCAAGTGCACCACATTTGGCATACCTATCCACAAGAGCATTTGTGAGTCTTGCCCTCCATCATCTGGAATCTAACAATCTCATTATGAGTTCTTCAACCCTTGTCAACTACTCCTATGGCAACACATGCTTTCAAGGCATAGCTAATAGTGACAATGGCCTCTTCACCATGCCCATGGTCAACATATCTAGCCATGAGTGCCTTCTAGGAGGATGCATTTGCAACTGACAGCTTATCAAATACTGAAAACTAATTGCAGAAGACTTGAAAAAGTACATTTAAGCATTTTTTGAACTTGAACAAGCTGCCAACTTCCAAGCAAATACTTGTTTTCCAAATCATCTGCTCCCAAGTCAGAATGAGCGATTGGCAAAGAGAACTTGAACACACTCAGAATGGGTTTAGGGGACACCTATAATTTCCATACATTTAAAAACATGTAATGAGATAGCACAAAGAGTTTCTTCCTGTGATTGATAACCCAGAACAAAATACTGGCTCTAGTGGTCAAGACTTTTGAATGGACTTCTACCATGTAGATGCATTTTAGACCTCTACCATATAACTTCAATGCAAAGGGAGGCAAAATAAAGGACAACCCCTACATAAAAGAAGAGCAAATGAAAAGAGAAGCATTACAACTATCCTCTTAAATGATCGGGTAAAATAGCAAGAGAATAAGTTAAGCACTGGAAAATATATACAAAATGAGCACCCAAAACACAACAAAATGCAATTGCTGCATAACCATCCAACTACTGTTATACAAGCTTTCTACAACTAACTTGGCTAATAAAAGGGGGCATGTGGTGCCCATGCCTAAATTTCTTAGTAGGATTGACTAACCTGAGATTGCTTGTTTGGAAGCTTGCAAATGATACAAAATACTTGAGTATTATTCAATCCAACCATCCAAA
This sequence comes from Lygodium microphyllum, assembly GCF_053477565.2. Taxonomy (NCBI): domain Eukaryota; kingdom Viridiplantae; phylum Streptophyta; class Polypodiopsida; order Schizaeales; family Lygodiaceae; genus Lygodium; species Lygodium microphyllum. The sequence goes on along the minus strand of NC_141157.1, from coordinate 77,544,411 downwards.
GACTTTCATTCTCACTTTTCATTTCTTTTGAAGCACTGCGTAAGGTAACCACTTCTATACTCAATTCAAGTTGATTGAACAAGAAAATTAGGGTTGCCTTGTGCTTAGAAACATGCCAGTAGACATCATAATGAGTTACCTGAAATTGGGTATCCAAGTGCCACCATATTGAGAGTTGTGAACTCGAAGTTGTCCCTGATTGTTGATTTAACCAAAAATTATTGGATCTCTCTCTCTCTCTCTCTCTCTCTCTCTCTCTCTCTCTCTCTCTCTCTCTCTCTCTCTCTCTCTCTCTCTCTCTCTCTCTCTCTCTCTCTCTCTCTCTCTCTCTCTCTCTCTCTCTCTCTCTCTCTCTCTCTCTCTCTCTCTCTCTCTCTCTCTCTCTCTCTCTCTCTCTCTCTCTCTCTCTCTCTCTCTCTCTCATATTCCACATGGCCTTCACATAGATGACCTATCACCATTCCAATACAATCTAGATGTCCCCACCATGCAACTTAACCATACAGAGATGAACCATGTCATCAAGATGGATTTCCCAGACACACTTGGCATGAATATGGTCTTCCATGAGGATCATCTTCTCCAACTTTTTGAGAATGGCTTCATCAATAGACCAAGATATATGGATGTGCACATGTCATTTCTTGGGATGCAGTGTGCCATCTTAGCAGATGCAAAACCTCCTCGCATTAGCTTTGAGTCGCGTGATATATACCAAAGAGGCACGGGAAAAACAAGATATTTCAACAATGCAAGTTGGAGGTGGAGAGAGGAACACTACATATGGATATGCTTTCTTACTATGAGATACATGGATACTACCATTGCCTTTTCCATGAGAGATACAATCCCCTTTGGTGTATTCTGGCCTTCACTGATAGAAATTCCTTGACATTCTATCTTCAGAAGCTTCACAACAACCAAGATACATTGACCCAACTTCGAGCGGCACCAATGGGTGCACAAGACAATAGTGGAAATTCACATACTTCATCAAGCACAAGTACCAACTCTACCAACCACACCAGTCCCACCAAGTAAAGGAGCACCCAAGGCAAACATTGACAAAACTGCAGAACTATGTAGAGCTAGGCAGCCTTGCTCCCTTGGCACTATTCATCACCCACAAGATTATCAAGGATCCCACACCATAAAACATTCTTACAGAGCCTCACCTGAAGGGATGCCATCATAGATGTGCCGTGATTCCTCCACAATAACCCTATGTTTGTGTGAATGTATGATTTATAGAGACACAGTCTCCAATTTTGGATGTTTAGGACTATTACTGCTCCTCTGAGGGATTACAATCTCTATGCACATATATATGCTTTCTCATTATCGAATCTACTAGACAACTTTCTCATTGTCTGGAAGAGATCATGTTTAAAATCCAGAAACGATTAGTTTTGGAATGGATCCAATAATCATCACCTTGGAATCATATAAGCTAAGAAAACCAGTGTCGCTAAAACCCAGCCAAGTAAGGTGCATCACCGTTGTGCCACATTGAATATTGTGAATTGCATCACGTGAAATGAATACACAATCAAAGAAAGAGAATCATGCAATTTCATCACACACCAAGTCAACAATTATTTGCAGTATTATGACTATGCTTGACATAAGGTGCATCTACTTGTTGGTCACAAGACAAGGGAGAGCTTGTATGTAGAACAATAGCGAGATGCTCCTTGTGACCTGCCATAGTGACCACTGGGCCTGCTAAAGACAGCAAGGAAGTCTGCAACATACAAATGACAATAGTGAATAACAATCAAGTCTAGCCACTAGTAGCTTTATTCAAGATCATATTCATACTTCAAACTTTGAAAATGAGGCAGCACCTACAAACCACCTTCAGTAAATAGTTGGAGGTGGTTGAGACTAGTTGAGACAGCTACCCATCCACATCCAAGAGGTAATGCTTGTTGCAAGCCACATTGACAACTGAAGCATTACCAAGAAAACTTATCATTGCATCATTCCTTTATGAGAAGCACTAGTAAACATTACTACACAAAAAGTTAATTGAAATCGAATGGGTGGACCTCACTATTGTTTGCCTAGCTACTAAAAGGCCCAAAAACATAGATGATTTTAGTCGCTATATGTTGCCAAATGGCTATATTTTTATTTTTTCGGATTTTTTTTTCAAAACTCGAGTAGGTTGAGTTATAACTCCAAAATTTTTTATTCGCCAACATTTCTTAGATACATCGAGATTTTGAAGGCTCTTTCGCCATTTATGTAAAACAAATATTGAAAGAAATATATTAAATTCACTACAACGTTTATAAGTTATAGGATAAATATAGAAACATTCGCCACATGTATATATGTACTCATACACATAGTACATACATAGACACATGTCACGTACTACTTATCCTTGCTCCTTCTTTACATACTCATACACATGACTTACACATACCCCTCTACACCACATTACTTAGCATTACATCTACTCTTGTATTCATACATACATATACACAATTCTTAGAACCAAAAGGTTTGAGGTACTCATGGTCCAATAACTTGAGCTAGTTAGAACTTTGAAGAATGCATCTTGAAAGTTGCAAAGAAAGACAAAGGTCTACCTAAAACCCATAAATGCTAAGGGACTTCCCCTCTTCATAGACTTGAGCACAAATAATACATCCCCTTCAATGTGTGGTTTATCCGAGAGCAAGCTAATTTCAGCAAGGTGCCAAGGACTCTCTCCATTTCCACATCCAAGTTTTTAGCAACACATTAGGACCAATCAACAACACTCTTGGGCTCAACTTCGGCTGGCACTGAGAGATGCTTGTGGAAAACATTAGCATATCCTAGTCATTGGTAAAGATGCATCTATTTTCGTCCTAAATAAAGAGTGTTGTTGATTGGTCCTAGAGTGGAAATCCAAGATTTTAGCAACACACTAGGACCAATCAACAACACTCTTGAGCTCAACTTTGTCTAACACTGAGAGATGCTTGTGGAAAACATTAGCATATCCTAGTCATCAATAAAGGTGCATCTATTTTTGTCCTAAATAAATGTAATAGTCTCTCTTTGATGCTTAGCTTTGAGAGAATTGAAGTAAAATTGATATGGAGCATCTCTCAAGAGGTCCCACCTAACTTAGCAAGAGGATCCAAATCGAATGTTCGAGCCGCTAACACAATGATAAGTAACAATGTTGATTAAGAGGTTGGGACCCTCAAGGTGGTTAGCTATATGCAACTCCTTCTCAAGTAGGGTTTTATACAAGAGGGGGTGATGCTCTAATTCTCAAGTCACTTTGATAGAGATTCCATGGCCCAAAAAATCTTGTAGTCTCAATTTTAATGGTCGATTCTATTCCATGCTACTATAAGGTTTGTCAAGCACTGTGACGAATGCTAACACACAAAATTTCCAATTAGGAAAGACAAGATGGAGCTAATACTAATGATTGCAGGACAACCATTTGAAAAGTGGAAAATAGATTTTGTAGGAACTATAAGTCTTATAACTCAATATTCTTAGGCTAGATACATTATTATTGCTACTTATTGCCTAACTAACTAGGTTGAGGCTAGGACCATGAGGAAAAACGATGCAAGAACAACATCAATATTCTCATGGGATTAAGTGATCTCACAGTTTGGTTGCCCCATTGAGATTTTTTGTGATTGAGGTACGTACTTCATTAATGAAGTGATTTCACACGTGATGTCCACATTCATGATTGTACCCTAAAAATCCTCCCCATATTACCCACAAGAAAATGGTCAAGCTAAAGCTACAAACAAAATCTTGATTAATATCCTAGCTCAAACCATCTGTGTCTCTCAAAGGAATTTGGGCAATAAGCCAATGGTAGCACTTTGGGCTCATCAGATAGTCTATAAGACCATGATTGGTCATACCCCCTTTAAATTGACTTATGGTATCAATGCAATTATGCTAGTTGAACTCTTCATCCCTAGCTTGAGAGTAGCTATGTAAGAGTGGTGGAAAGGTAGGAAAGCGTGGACCAATTGTTTAATAGGATTAGAATGAAAGCTCAATTACTGGCAACACATGCTCTTGTATGGAAAAAAGTATGATGAAAGGTGTTTGACAAACACCTCAAGCAATGAGATTTTGAGAAAGGTGACCTTGCATTGCTCCACTTCATTAGAGAGTATAAGCAAAAAATGAAATATTGAGATCTAGGCTCTTTCAGAGTGCTGCGTGAGATTAGTAGAGTGGATAATGTCAAGCTTAAAGCATTGAATGGTGAAGGAAAAGGCTTCTTCAAGGAAAGACGAATCAAAAAATATATCCACTTGCACTTCCACTACACAAATCCCCAATGGCACTAATATCTATTGCCATACAAGTAGTTAGAATCACTAAAGTCAACCCCAAATATGAATGCCCTATACTTGCAACTTATCTAAGCATCACACTAACTACAAGGAAATCCTACATAGTCATCACTTTGATTGATGAAGATGTTGATTGTAACATTTTGACATATTATGATTGGATAGGAATTGGGTACTTGGCACTCATACCAATGACTACAAAAGTGAATACATATGGAGGATCTCATTATGCATTATTAGGAAAATATCAAATTATGTTGACCATCAAAGCTAAAATTCTATCCACCATTTTCAACACGTTGCCTAACACTGAAGGAGCTAGCAATGAGGTATTGTTGGCACTCCCATTTAAATGACCAACTAAGTGTATAGTTGACCTCGAACTACAATGTATTGATTTGGAGTTGCCCAATGTCAAGATACTCAAAACTTTCAACAAGGTTACTAATGTTTCGATGATTAAGAAGGCAATACCGCCAATGCTCTCCATGTATCCCAATTCACCCCTTAAAAAGAGCTACCCTCTTGAACAAATTGCTCAAAGTTCAAGCAGAACATAGTAAACCAATCAATCATGTACATTAGTCCAATGTGAATAATAAAAAGTGGGTACCAATGTTGAATAGAAAAAGTAAATATGCTCGATTATCCACTCGTCACCAATCAAAATCAACCCCTAACCAAGTACCCTAACCAAGTACGATAGCAATGTAAACATTACGCTTCAAATCCAACTCGATGGGTTCCTAAAGCTCTACTTAAAGCATAAGGTTATTATGCTCGTAACAAGCACTTCTAGTTGCTAAGGCTCGCATACAAGGCTACCCTAATATCCCCACAACCAAATTCTTGGGATGTCGAGTCTCCACAACCAAAAAGACATGCACCACAACTACCAACATCTAATGATGCACCTCAACATGATAACAAAATGATAGAACCATAGGCATCACTAGTCAATCCTACAAAAAGCCCAAACTGTGAACTTTGGCAAACAATCTGCAAAGAATCATAGTTCACTAAGTCGACAAGCTCACATAGGCTAGCCATCTCTAATTGTAAGGAACACCACAAACCACAAGAACTATATCACATTTTCATTCCCAAGCCCAAGTCCAACCAGTGAATGCAAGATCCCCCTTTGAACCTAAAAACACACTCAAGTCAATGCCTACAACAAGGCAAGGTCAAGTAGTTACACCGCTTGATCAAATTAGCCGCTAGAAGCCAAAATCCCCTCATGGCCTTTCACCTTCTTATGAGAGGTAGCCTCTCTTAGAACTAGTTGCCAACATGGCTGGGATACCAACGATGACATAGTCACATGTATTTAATAGCTGGATAGCATCTTCACTCTATTCGTATGTAGTTACAAATGACTTGACCTAGGTATCCTCGATGAAAATACCACAAATGATGTGAAGTCTCTACCATCCTCATGGGAGGGATATGATTTTATCTTCACTAAGGTTTCCTCAATTGTCGATGAGCTCATTGCAACTCAAGTTTTATGAGAGCAATCCCTAAAAGGAATATTACTCACCTCTTTCAAATGTAGTTGTGTTGAGACCACCATCGATGAGCTTGCTAGCCTCAATCATCTTGCACAGATTGATTCCTCATTCTTATAGCATTGGTTTATGTTATGTCTGCAATGGGAAAGAATGGGATGCTAGATCATGACCATGGAAGGTAACATTGTGCATTAGGACGTCTAAGTATGATCCTACTTATCTTACCCCCACTTTGCTTTGAAGCACATGTCCAAGAAATTAGGACATGTAACAGTAGTAAGTAGAAAGACAAAAATTAAAAAAGGTGGCAAAAGAGGAGGGTATTCACCCACTATTCTTTGATGTGAATGCAAGAATAGATAGATATGCCATAGTGAGATTACTCCTTTAGGCTACATTGCTATTGGGATACTGTTTTGAGTTACTAGAATATATGAATGGCATCCAATTTACCAGTTGTAGCTATCCTTTTCTTCCAACAATAGCCCTAGCAGCAAAGTCCAAACTGAAGATCTATATGATGAGAAAAGCATACTTAGAAAGATCGTTGTAGCTACTACCCCAACCACCATTGAGGAATTAGAAAGAGATCCAATGAAGTCCTCATCATTTAATTATATATTTATTTTCTTCAAAATAAAGAGGAAAATAAAAAGAAAAAGACCGAGGGCTCCACACAATCATAACACCTAGGGGCCTTAACCCCTAGCCCTACCCCACTTTACAAACTCAAGGCACCTCAAGGGCAGGATATCTCAAGAACATTGGTAGACATGTCACCCTAATCTTTGCATCGCACCTCCCCAAGCATCACTTGGATCCTCAAGTGTGAGACAATATTCCAAGCTTGCTTGGGGTTCCTCAACTCATCTCCTAGTTGCATCGGCATGCACAAAAGTCACAGCACAGTGAGGTAGACACCCCCTTAGGAAGTGCAACATTTGCTATATTTTCATTTTTATACATGTTTTAAATATTTGTATTATGTGTGTGTTGTAAGCTATGTGGATACGTGCAACATGTACACTTCCACATTCTAGTCAAGACACCAAGGGTGCTATAGAGGCATACCATGGCACCTTTAAGTACAAATTCTTAGGTAGCTCAAAGAGGTTGACTGGGAGACGGGTGGATTGGCTCCTTCATAAATTGACAAGTTCAACTCTTCTATATTATTGGTATGTGCAAGCTATGAAAGAAAGTGGAGTTGTGAAAAGATAGTGACTAACTCATATGAGAGGGCTTTGAAGATTCCAATCAAGTATGTTAGATTCGAAATGAATGGTACAAGGGCTTCATGTACATATGCAAGAAGCATGTCCAAAGACACTATTGAATACATAGTTTATAATGCGGATTGTCAATGGGCATGTTGTACATGCAAGTGGCCAGAGTTGGGGAACATATGTAAGCATCAAATCAAGGTGCTACTTCTTACAGGGGTACCGAATACTACAGTGGTGGCACAATGTATGGACTTATATAAAGGCATGGAACCAAGAGGCAAATATAAAGGACTTATAAGTAACTCTCATGTGATACTGGATGAGGCTACACATGATCCTTACACGCCAACCACCCTGGATGTGGATAATCTCCAAGACATGGATACAAGTATGATTAATATCTCCCACGAAGACACCCACCCATCCACAACATTGCAACATCTATGCCATGATGTATTTGATTTGGTGGGGGATGGCATGGAGCTTATTTCTGAGGTTTGTTCTTCTATGAAGAAGACGTTGAGCCAACTTCGAGCTCTGAAAGCTTGTAGAGAATATATGTGTAGTACACAAGCTTTTATGCCCACTAATGATGGATTTGGAAATACCATACAACAAGCTAATCCTTTCATTGAAAAATGACTAACTAAAAGAAGAGTTTCTAGATTGGTAGAATCACCGACAACATCATCCTTCATGGCTCCACCCAAAACCAAACGGCCCTCAATGCAAGAGAAGCTTGATGCTAGAGCCGAGAAAGAAGATGAAGAAGCCCATGTCTCAAAATAGGAGGAATGCTACATTGCTATATTCTTATGGTACTCTTATTAAATTGTGAAATCTTTGAGCTTTTATTCTCTATGTCTTTAAGCATGTGTATTGGTCCTATCTAGTTTTAATGAGAGAGAGAGAGAGAGAGAGAGAGAGAGAGAGAGAGAGAGAGAGAGAGAGGTATGTATGTTGATGGTGTTAGTCTTAATCGTCACCCCATAGTTTTTCTGATGAATCTCTAATGGCAATTTAGAAGAACTATGCTCGTTCAGTATCTTTCCTTCACAAAACTTCGTTTTGTGGAAACACATGTAGATCATTATGATGCATTAGATGTTTACCAACCGTGACTATTTTGCTCTTTACTCTCTAAGTTCTTTCAGGCATAGCAACATTTGATTCATAAAATGTCTATTTTCAGGAAGTATATGCAAAATTCTTTATGGACATAATGCTGCACGAGATAAATGCTTTCAGGCATTGCAACAATTCACTCACAAAATGTTTATTTTCTGGAAATCTATGCAAATTTCTTTTGTGGACACAATGTTGCACCAAATGTTTCCCACAGTCATAGCCTCACTCTTTACTCTCTAAAAACTGTCAGACACTGCAACATTTCATTCAAGTTCTTATTTTGTGGAACTAAATGCTTCTCTATGAAGATTTCTATTTACAGCATATAGATTTCTTCAAAGACACTACATGGCACGAGATCTTCTCTAGCAGTCACAATTTCATTCATTTGTCTCTTCATGCCTTCAAACTAATACAGGATTGCATGAATTTTACCATGGCATGAGTTCATTGCTTAGAGCCTTAGACACAGGATCACATGGATTTTTATTATGTTAACCAGTTTGTCTTGCCCCTTTTCCATTGCAGAGATTGAGTTGCAAAGTGAGTGTTTCTCATAGCCTTCCTCTTTGTTTTTCTGATGGAGAGTTCCAAAGCAATGTGACTCACTTTACTTTTCCCATCCATGCTGTTGCCTTCAGTTCCACAGGCTCTTTTCTTACGTCACAAGGAGAGGATGATGGCATCAAGATCATCAGTACCATTGAGAGCTCTATTGTGAGAGTCCTTAAAGGCCACAATGCACCTATCATTAGCCTTGCATTGACCCCAACAATGAGTTTTTGGGATCAACTGGTCGTGATGGCACTATCATGTGCTGGTGCCTCTCATTTGCCAAGCGAATCCACACACTTAACCATGCTGCAATCAACATAGATCTAAACAATTTTGGGAGGAATGAATTTGCTTGGCATCCAAAGGGAGATGTATTGGCAGTTCTTGGTAGAAAAAATGGTGTGGATGTGATTATGTATGATCGGGATACAAGTGAAAAGGTCTTCAGGCTCAAAGGTGGGCATTCAGCTTCAGTTGGATCATTAGCCTGGTCACCAAATGGCAAATACCTTGCAACCATAACAGGTGACAATCAGGTCATCATTTGGGATGTGGATAACATGCAAGACATAAGACTGCCAGAAGTTTGAATCTCAAATATGTAGCTTGGTGTGGAGATCAAAAGGAAATGCTTTAGGCATTGGTGACTTGTATGGCAAATTTTGGTGCTTGGGAAATCGTTGTTCCATCTCACATGACCCTACCTGGTAGTGATGCTAGTTTGCCTTCAGTTATTGACAGAGAAGAATTGCTGCACTTCAGTGATGATGGGGAGGATGGAGAGTAGCTTCACAGTGAGGAAGAAGATGGATCTTCACCTAAAAGAGGACCCAATTCTCCTTTAGATCCTGATTTTAGAAAGAAGGAAAAGAGCAAAGGTCATGATAGGCTCCAACAGTCATTCTCTAGTAAAGCTCAAGCTCTGCTCCAGAATAAAAACATAAGCTTGTCATCTGGAGCCACTATAGGTGGACACCTAGTGCCTACATTACAAACTCCTTTTCAGCCTTGCTCTACTACGCCTAGTTCGGGCAAGTTCCATTTTCTTTCTTACGATATCATAGGCAACATCACTAGTTGTCAGAATGAAGAGCTGTCACACATAGAGGTGCTTTATCCCTTGCAATGTTCTGATAATCAGATGCATGATGATCATTGATCACAACAGTCAAACGAGGCTCTACTGTACCATTGATTTTGTTTGGTGATTTGTAGGTGGAGTTTCATGATACAGGAAAAGGGGTTCGCGTGCCCTCAATGATGGACTATTTTGGCTTCAAAATGGCTGCTAGGAATGATAATGGCTGCATTTTTACATCTCATAAGAATGGGGAAAACAATCCAAGTACCATACTTTATTGGCCTTTTAGTAGTTGGGCAAACAATAGTAAGGTCCACCCATTCGATTTCAATTAACTTTTTGTGTAGTAATGTTTACTGTGCTTCTCATAAATGAATGATGCAATGAAAAGTTTTCTTGGTAATTCTTCTATGGTCAATGCGGCTTGCAGCAAGCATTACCTCTTGCATGTGGATGGGTAGCTATCTCAACTAGTCTCAACCACCTCCGACTATTTTCTGAAGGTGGTTTGTAGGTGCTGCCTCATTTTCAAAGTTTGAAGTATGAATATGATCTTGAATAAAGCTATAGTGACTAGACTTGATTGTTATTCACTATTGTCATTTGTATGTTGCAGACTTCCTTGTTGTCTTTGGCAGGCCCAGTGGTCACTATGGCAGGTCACAAGGAGCTCCTTGCTATTGTTCTACATGCAAGCTCTCCCTTCTCTTGTGACCAACATGTAGATTCACCTTATGTCAAGCATAGTCATAATACTACAAATAATTGCTTGCTTGGTGTGTGATGAAATCGCATGATTCTTTTTCTCCGATTGTGTATTCATTTCAGGTGATGCAATTCACAATATTCAATGTGGCAGAACATAGAAAAGTGTTGGAAGGGCCATTGCCCTTGAGTCTTGGCTCTCAGCTTACTTGGCTGGGTTTTAGCGACACTGGTTTTCTTAGCTTATATGATTCCAAGGTACTGATTATTGGATCCATTCCAAAACTGATCATTTCTGGATTTTAAACATGATCTCTTCTAGGCAAGGAGAAAGTTGCCTAGTACATTGGATAATGAGAAAGCATATATATGTGCATAGAGATTGTAATCCCTCAAAGGAGCAGGAATAGTACTAAACATCCAAAATTGGAGAATATGTGTCTCTATAAAGCATATGTTCATACAAACATAGGGTTATTGTGGAGGAATCTCGGTACACCTATGATGGCATCCCTTCAGGTGAGGCTCTGTAAGAATTTTTTATGGTGTGGAATCCTTGATAATCTTGTGGGTGATGAATAGTGCCAAGGGAGCAACATAGTTCTATAGTTTTGTCAATGTTTGCCTTGGGTGCTCCTTTACTTGGTGGGACTGGTGTGGTTGGTAGAGCTAGTACTTATGCTTGATGAAGTATGTGAATGTCCACTATTTCCTTGTGCACCCATTGGTGCCACTCGAGGTTGGGTCAATGTATGTTGATTGTTGTGAAGCTTCTAAAGATAGAATGTGAGGGCATTTCTATCAATGCAAGCCAAAATACAGCAAAGGGGATTGTATCTCTCATGGAAAAGGCAATGGTAGTATCCCTGTATCTCATAGTAAGAAAGCATATCCATATGTAGCGTTCCTCTATCTCCACCTCCAACTTGTGTTGTTGAAATATCTCGTTTTTCCAGTGCCTCTTTGGTGTATCTCACGGAACTTAAAGCTAATGCAAGGAGGTTTCACATCTGCTAAGATGGCACACTGCATCCCAAGAAATTGACATGTGCACATCCATATATCTTGGTCTATTGATGAAGCCATTCTCAAAAATTTGGAGAAGATGATCCTCATGGAAGACCATCTTCATGCCAAGTGTGTCTGGGAAATCTGAGTGATGTCCATCCTGATGACATGGTTCAGCTTTGTATGGTTAAGCTACATGGTGGGGACATCTAGATTGTATTGGAATGGTGATAGGTCATCTATGTGAAGGCCATGTGGAATATGAGAGAGAGAGAGAGAGAGAGAGAAAGAGAGAGAAAGAGAGAGAGAGAGAGAGAGAGAGAGAGAGAGATCCAATCATTTTTGGTTAAATCAACAATCAGGGACAACTTTGAGTTCACACCTCTCAATATGGTGGCACTTGGATACCCATTTTCAGGTAACTCATTATGATGTCTACTGGCATGTTTCTAAGCACAAGGCAACCCTAATTTTCTTGTTCAATCAACTTCAATTGAGTATAGAAGTGGTTACCTTACGTAGTGCTTCAAAAGAAATGAAAAGTGAGAATGAAAGTCTTTAGATGGTTGGATTGAATAATACTCAAGTGTTTTGTATCATTTGCAAGCTTCCAGACAAGCAAGCTCAGTTTAGTCAATCCTACTAAGAAAGTTAGGCCTGGGCACAACATGCCCCCTTTTATTAGCCAAGTTAGTTGTAGAAAGCTTGTATAACAGTAGTTGGATGGTTATGCAGCAATTGCATTTTGTTGTGTTTTGGGTGCTCATTTTGTATATATTTTCATGCTTAACTTATTCTCTTGCTATTTTACCCAATCATTTAAGAGAATAGTTGTAATGCTTCTCTTTTCATTTGCTCTTCTTTTATGCAAGGGTTGTCCTTTATTTTGCCTCCCTTTGCATTGAATTTATATGGTAGAGGTCTAAAATGCATCTACGTGGTAGAGGTCCATTCAAAAGTCTTGACCACTACAGCCAGTATTTTGTTCTGGGTTATCAATCATAGGAAGAAACTCTTTGTGCTATCTCATTACATGTTTTTAAATGTATGGAAATTATAGGTGTCCCCTAAACCCATTCTGAGTGTGTTCAACTTCTCTTTGCCAATGGCTCATTCTAACGTGGGAGCAAATGATTTGGAAAACAAGTATTTGTTTGGAAGTTGGCAGCTTGTTCAAGTTCAAAAAATGCTTAAATGTACTTTTTCAAGTCTTCCATTATTAGTTTTCAGTATTTGATAAGCTATCAGTTGCAAACACATCCTCCTAGAAGCACTCATGGCTAGATATGTTGACCATGGGCATGGTGAAGAGGCCATTGTCACGATTATCTATGCCTTGAAAGCATGTGCTGCCATACGAGTAGTTGACAAGGGTTTAAAAACTCATAATGAGATTGTTAGATTGCGGATGATGGAGGGCAAGATTGTGTTCACAAATGCTCTTGTGGATAGGCATGCCAAATGTGGTGCACTTGCAGAAGCACAAGAGGTCTTGGATTAGCTTCTTGCTCGGGATGTAGTGTCTCATTGTCTTGGAGTGCACTTATTGTAGAGCATTTTACAAGACTTGAGATATTATTAAAGTATTAAACTCCCTCGCAAAAGTGGAGCAATCGCAACAATAAGCTTAGTTTGCCCAAATCAATCTGATTATGACATATTCCACACTTGCAAAGCATGAAATCTTGGGAGCTTTCATAGAGACATGCCTTTTTCTTTTGCCCCATTGCAACCACAAGCCAATGCAAGGTATCTAGATTTCAAGCACAAAGTGACAGTAGATGCCTTGTGGTTGGATTGCTGATACATATATATATGAACTAATCAAAGCAGTTCACAACAAAAAGGAGCTGTCTTTCCAAAGAAGACTACTTAGTCTTCATGTTGTGGGACTAGCGAAGGCTTGTGCAAAGCAAAGGGATCTATTGAAGGGCACAAGGCTACATGAGGACATTTGCAAATGGGTGTTACTTGAAAGAAGCCCCTAATATGTAATGTCTTGACATGCTAGTTGTTTGGTGTTGCTTGATGGGATGGGCATGTAGGTTGTACACTCGACCATAAAGTGTCCTCACATGCGTACATATTTAAAACTCTAGCAATCTTTTTGTGTATTTATGCTTTCATGAGAAAACAACTTGATGCAATCTATGTTGCATCTTTATTGTTCAATGTCTAAATGATATCATGCAATTTTAACTCAATTGAAGTCTATATACAACATTAGTATAACCCAAGATTGATATCATGTAATTTTTTTTTTAATCAAGGATTGTATATCAAATGTTTATATTCACATGATGCAATTTAAATTACGATTGGGAGGCAAGGTCTTGGGTGCCATGCTTATACACTTTTTTTCCTTTGTCACAGATTGGGGGGAATTGGCCTTGTCGAGATGGCTCTTAATCTTGCAAAAGCACTTCGCATTTTCTTGATAGAGGCCATATCGTCCAATACAACCCAAGTGCTATTTCGTTTAAGGTTGATACATATTTATGCCTCTAGAAAGTGAGTTCGAGGATGGCTTGTTAGAAGACAACTTGTAAAGATGGAAACTTTTAATAATGTGGTGGAGAGTGTTAAAATCACATTAGCACAAGTTGCACGATCTGTGTCACAAGAAATAAAAGAACTATTTTCAAGAGATGAACTATTGGAGGCAATGTCAATAGTTTATCCAGAAGTTTAGAACCATCAGCAAGACATGCGTGCTCTTCAAGAAGATTTCAAGAAAAGAGTTTATGTTCTTAAAGATCACTTTGGGAAAATGTTACAATTACAAGGGTTTGATGCAACCTTCTCGGTAATAGATGGAGATGCACTTTTACAACAATCACAATGCTTTGGAGAGACCATGTGACATCAATTTACAGAACTTGTAGAGCCTATAAAATCAGGTGCAATTACTTGATTAGGGAACATGTTGAAAGTTCTCCAAGATCGTATGCCTGAATATTTTTGACTTGTTGACTTGGCTCAAACAATGATTTTAGGATCCATGGAGGATGAAAGAATGTTTTAGTATTATGGTGTTTTTAAAAAACAAGGTGTGCAACAAGTTAAGTACAGACTTTGATACTTGCATGAGATTGTTTGTTTTCCACCAGTACTTAGTAAAGAACTTTTCCCATGATCGAGCTTTGGCATATTGGATATCAGTCAATACTCGGCAAAACCAATTAGATATCAACACAGGGTCGACATTAGTACCATCATCATCATCAACAAAACTACATGAAACTGATGAAGTTCTTAATACTGATAGATGGCAAGCCTAAGATAATCAAGTTTCTCTTTGCGTAATCAACTTGAATGGTGAAGCTTTTGTATAGACAATCCAATTGAATGTCGCACTGTGGCTCATCAATACATTATTTATATGTATCTACTCACAAGAAAGTTGAGCTTTAATCAATGTGTGATGACTTGATTTACCTTACTTTAGTTGTACTATTTTCTTTGCAATAACATGGTCATTGGTTGAATTATCTTTCATTCAATGTTTTTTCTATGTTATTATTAAGAAAACTTTACCATCTTGAGTTCAAAACTAACACTTTGAACCTTTTATTACTTTATTATTTTAATAAAAAACATTCACCGATCGATTATAGGATATCTTTGGTTTAGAGAACAAATCGCCACACTTTTGAAAGTCTAAAATACAAGTTTCACCACATATTCTATCACATGAAAGTATACGTTGGCTCTTAAAATCATCTATGGTAACGATGCAAGACTATCTTCCAATGTAAAATAATTCCTTGAATTATTTGTAATCAAGTCATGGTTTGGCAACACAAGATAACTCTTTGACCGTTATTTTATGTGAACCCTTCATAGGACGGATGCAAGTCTTTAATGCAAGATCAATTTGTGTACCATCAATGCAAGTTTCATATAATCTTTCCCATGCATGTACCATCTATGTGCATAACCCTTAGGGCAACCTTGCAAACCCTAAACAATAGTATCCTAGGTGAAGACTAATCGAAGACTTATCAATGCTTAATACTTTAGAGTCTTATATGCTGCTTATGCTATGCATGGATTTGTTGCATAGGAACTAGGGGCAACTAACTTCCCTTGATACAAGCACTTCGCAAACTTTATCCTCGAATATTTGAGATGAACTTTATCCTTTTAGTTAACCTATTATCATGCAATATAGTACGGTCTAATGCATCTTGTGCGGAAATCAAAACAAGTAGTCCTTTAATTTGAAAATACATTACTTACAACTGGTATCGCAGTTGAATTGGAAGTGATGCCCTCGCTCAAGGCTCCGTTGCTCGTTGAGGGATTGCCATCTGCGCATGACAATTTCTACTTGGGGGCCATCCCCGATCTTCTTCTCTTTTAGACGCACCTCACACAAGACTTCCGTGCCTTGTACTCAATTAGCGGGGCCAATTGGGGAGAGAATTAAGCTTGTGGGTGGATGATAATTTTGCAGGACATGGTATAAGTTTGCGGGCAACGGGGAAAGAATGAATGCGTGTGGACACCCTCACTCTTGTAGTTGGGGTTCCCGCACTGGAGGTGGGCATTGGGGTATGCCTAATTGACTAAGAACTGCACCCATGCCTTGAGGTTGTTGGTGTCCACTATGGCTGGGATGCCTAGTGTTGTTGTAATGTTTAAGGTAGTGGGCAAGAGGGTAGACGGGGTCGGGTAGAGTGCGGCTTTTCCCTTTCCTTTAGGGACGGGTGGATGCAAGTCTTTTGCCGCTTGGGCACTGGTTCTCGGCCTATCCTGCCTAGGTGGGCTCATTGTTGCTAGTTCCTCCTCCTTGCACTACTGTTCAATGGACATCTGCACAGTTTGTGCCAGATCCTCCTCATCTTTCCTTCTCAACTCCTCTTCTTGTTCCGTAGCTCTTTTTGACTCAGTCTTGGCTTTAAGTAGGCTCACTTCCTCTTTTTTCTTCCTCTCTTCCTCCTGCTTCTTCTTCGTTGCCTTCTTTTTAGGCGTCTTTGCCTTCCATTTGCTGGATTGAGCTTCTTGCTCTCCCTCTTCTTCACTAATCGTCCTCTCACTTGATGGTTCTTTGTCATGATGAGGAGGTGACTTCTCATGTGTTTCATCTAATCCCTCTTCTTTTTATTGTGCCTCTTTTATAGCCTCTTGGACAAGGGCAGTCAAGACTCCTCCATACCCAATGAATGCGGCCTTGGCTGAGGCTTCTTGCTATCAATTCCCTTTGATGCTAGGGATTCTCCACCCACTAGGGTCTACTTCCAAGGTTGAGTGTCTTGGTTGATTGGTCTATGGTTTTCCTAATATAGCCCATTCCAATCCACTTCATGCAATGAATGAGCCGCCATACTCTCCAACACAAGCACGTTGATCCTATGCATGAACGAATTGTACCTTACTGGAGAAAAGGGTGTGGATCACTTTGCTTGCAATTTGATTTCTGCATCGAGAATATTCTGGATACTTATGCCATTGTTTGTTAAGACGCTTTCCTTCTTCATCCCCAGCATGGCATAGACGTCTTTTTTGTGCCTTTTCTCCACCTTTGGTTCCAATCCCAATGCCTTTTCCACCAAGGTCTTGTTGAGTGGGACCTGCACCTTCTTGGTTCCTTCCCTGCTTGCAAGGACACTGTCCCACTCTCCTTATTAGGGTCATATGTCCTTAGGAATTCCACACACTTAGTGTGGTTGGGCTCTTGTCCAAACTTTTGAATATACATGGCGAGGTTGCACTAATCCACAATCTTCTTAATAGCTTCCTCACTGGTCACCACCCCTTCAATGTTGTGGATGCTCCTAAACCTAAGCTGGTTGTGTGCCTGATTTTCAAGGGTTAGGCCGTACTTTGCTCTTTCCTTTTCTATGAAGGGTAGGCAATGGGCTCGGTCTTGCTGCGACATCTTCCGCTCCTGTCATAAGCCATGGTTTGCCATTAGTGCTTTCCACCTAGCTATTCACTGAAAGAAAAAAACTTCATGCTTGACAGATAAACTCATTTTTAGTACATAATTATAATTTTTCCTCCAAACAGTCTAATTACATTGCTTCCAAGTTTTATTGTCAATTCCTTAGTCACAAGTTGCTTTGTCCTACTATTAAGGTTCCTCATGTTCCACATGTGTTATTTTCCTTTATGGTTCTTATTATGTGTTTGGTTTGTTTCACCATGCTTCCCCCTCTCTGAATTGAGAAGAATCCTTCCTAGGATTAAAGGGTTAGAGGATAACGGCCATTCAACACATAATGTGAAAGCTTTACCTTCGCATGGACTAGGTATAGAATTTTGGATTATACTCAAGATTGGCATAGCTATCCATGTCGAAAGGGAGAATGCCTACGTGTGTAATATATGTGAGGACATCAAGCAAGAAGTCACTGGAGTCCAATTGACTAGCGACATGCAACTCCTCCTCTGTGATGATGTGATCTAAAAATGAATGTCCCTCAATGTGTTCTTCTAGGAGTCGGTTATGAATAGAAGTCAACACCCTATAGGAAGTTGGAGGACCATATTTAGATGCCTTGATTGCGCATTGTTGTTCAGCATTGGTCATTATTTGGTATCCCACTTGCTCCCATTGCAATCGTAGAGCGTACCATTTCCGTAAGAAGGAAGAGTCATGGTCGATAAGCTATTCCAACTCTGCGATTTCTTGATTTGTGGCCAGGGTTGTAGTTTTGTTATATGATATAATGAGACGTTGCTTGATGGATTTTTCGTGGGATATCTCAATTGCAATTAATTCCTGAGTTGCTTCGGAAGCCTTGACGAATACAAATTTTGACTCTTCCCAAGAGCAAGGGAGTGTTCGTACTTCAATTGCTATAGATTCATCCAAGAGGCCTAAGTCTAGTCATTCCTAGCTTTTAGGCAAGGCTGTAAAGGTAGCGTCCAAGCGTCGGAGGCAAGCAACCAAGTCATCCCCTGTATTTTCAGCTAAGCCCATGCGGCCAAGGTTAAGATTGATCGTCGCTCATAAGAGGGTCAAAGGCCGGTGGGGGGTTGAGGCTTAACAGGACTAGAGAGCTCAGCATTAGCCAATAGTTGGAGTTTGGGTTGTTCTTTAGGTTGGAGTTTGGCCTCACATTCGATGGGTTTAGTGAGAGTTGCGGTTGTCGTGCCAATAGATGCATTCGAGATGTGAGAGGTATCATTAGCGCTATAGCTGGGCATTTTGCTAATAGCAGGCTGCAATTTTGGGCAATAGGTTCGTTCATGCTCTACTGAACTAGACTTTGGAGGTTCTACGAACTTACCTAATTCTCTTGTGTCGTGAGTGTCTCTGGCATGATGTTTCGTGTGGTCAAGTTTAAGGGTGGCATTTGAGTAGGGCCTTTGGTTGTTTTGGCTTTAGGTAGCCAAATCCAGGTGTTACCCTCACAGTAGCCTTGTGCACGCAATAAGGTCTTAGGGACCCATTGCATTGACCATGCGTCGATGTTTATGGTCCTGCCTTGGCCTCCTAGGTTTTGGGTGCAGATTGTTAGCCTTGAGAGGCCGTGGGTTTCTATTCCTAGGTGACACTCCTTGTTTAGGTACCCATTGGAATTGGGGTTCATGGGTTTCAGTGAGCTCTAGTGGGTTGTTGGTTGCGAGACTGGATAGGTTGATGGGATCTAAAATGGGCTGGCAATGGCTATGGCACTAGCTGGACCTCATGCATACAACAGACAACCCCACCACACAGCCTCGCGGGCCACGAGTGTCTAAGATTCACTCTACACTAAATGCTAATGTTGATTCTGCATTTATATTAAGTCATAGTCCAACGTTTACCATCCCTTCTCCTCAGAGGAAGATCCCATAACATATAGGCATAATACCTTGTAGCACAAACATAGGGAAGCACCTCTCGAATGATTGCCGCAGCTCCACCTGCAACTCTCTTACACCTTGGAGATTGGCCCCAAGATGCATCGCTCCAACATAAAGTACACACAATACAAGCTCCACTCTTTCATTTTGAGCATATTTGAGGAGACACCATGTGTCCTTATCAAACAATTCCCCAAGAAAACAATCGACTAACCTACAGCTCAGGTCCTATCACACTCTCAAGCGTAGGTCATCTTAATGGAAAATTGGTGCTATGCATCCAATTCTTTATATTCTGATACCATGGTTAATATGCACATGAAAAAGTGGATAGTCCTAATGTGCTCAAACATAATTTTCAATCAAAATGTGTCATTCACAACCAGGCTTTCCAATACTCATTTCCTAACCCATTGCGGTGATGTAAGGATAGCACCGAGACAACGCTCATGCTACTATCCTCTTAATTAAAGTACAACAAACCCTATATCATGATATGCATCAGCAAAATCAGATAAACAGCACCCAAATCGCATCATTCAAACACCCCACCCCCTACTTTTAGGTAGTGCTTCCGTTGCATAGGTGTAGGGTTCATTTTGTCATGTTTTGATGAATGAAAAGCGATAAATCACAAACTTTGACAAAGAGATAGGGAAAATTGAGGCTAAACCTCATGCTATGCCACTATCATACATTCAAAAACACTCATTATATTTTTCCTTATTTTTATGAAGCATATTTCTATTTTTTCCTTATTTATCTTATTTTTATGCATTTATTTGTCAATAATAAATATTATTTTCTGATTTTTTCCATGCCAATCAATTCAACATACTAAAATTTTATTTTATTTTCCATTTTCTCACATAGGAACACATTTCACCCAACTGAAATGACAAACCCATCATTTTACCCTTAAAAACCACATTTCGGGTTTTGCGGGATTTAAATAATGCATGTAAGTCATTACAAAATCAGAATTTTCTGATAAACAACAATTGAACATGATGCAACCAACACTCAAACATTTTTTCATCGCATAAGAACATCATGTTTGAGTGTTCCTGAAGTCTCATCCAACATCTTGAGAAATTATAAAAATTTCCCAACCGTCGCTTGGTGGGTCTTTAAAGCACTTTTGGCACCTGTTGGCTCCTTGTTGCTTAAAATCGGCTTGATTGCCTATGCCACCTTCGATGAAGTTTATTTTTCCCTTGAAATACGGATTTTTTGGAAAATTTTAAACACTTCTCAAGCGCAAAAATCAGCTCTCATAGGTTGTGACAAGTCACGATCTCCCTCTTGAGACTTGGCAGTGGGTTTCTTTACCAGTGGCTTCGTGGACTTAGAAAGAGTCACACCGCCCTTGCTGAAAGCTATAACTTTGCGAACATTACCCACGGCTAGCTGGATGCACTGCGACTCGTAGTCGACATTGCAATGAGCTTGCTTCTTGAAAGTTCTTCCTAACAAAGATTCTGTGCCTACATCTTTAGTGTTGGGCAACACATAGAAAATTATCGGCATGCTCTCAGACTCGATAGAAACTGCAACCTTGAACTTTCCCAAAATTTTGTAGGGTTGGCCTCCATATAAGGGGTGAGACTAGCATTAGTAAATTACAATGGCGGTTTGCCAATTCAGGTCCAATGGTCATGGGTTAAGATATTAAAATCAACTCCCTCATCAATCAATGTGTTGATGGTGCATGTGTGTTTAGCAATGACCATCATGTGTAGGTAAGCTGGTGGTACTGCTTCCTCATCCTCACTGTCCATCTCAGTTATAGTGGCTACTAGTACGTTGACATGTAGCACTGGCATTGGGGGCTCATGCAATGGGTGCGTGGGGGGAAAGTACTTCTTTATGCGGTTGCCATTGAAGAAAACTATGCCCTCGCCCTCTAGGGTTTCAAGCTCTATGTTGCCAGCTCAGCTAATGGTTTGAACCTTGAAAGGTACTAGCCCCCGGAATTTCATAAACTATCACCTCTGTGCATAGCCGCCTCATAAGTAAGGGGCTCATCTAAATCAATCACCATGACATAATGCATAAAAGGGTCATATTGATCAGGAGGATGCAAGGCATTAATAGAGCATTGCAAAACTAGTTGGGGAGCTTCTACATCCTATCTTCTCCATCCATCATCAATGTGATCATGTATAATTGGGGCTAGCTATATAGCAATAGGAGGCTCCTCCTAAAAGATCACCCTACATACCTTAATCACTTGCTCAAGTTGCTTATGCATCTTTTCCTCATGAAACACAACATGATATTTATGGATGACTTTCTTAACCTATGGATCCCAAAGGCGACAGCCCATTTCACCTAGATCACCATATCTAAGAAAGATGCATTTGAGAGACTTTGGATCTAACTTGTTGTGCTTGTCTTTGGGAATATGGAAAAATCTCTCACATTCAAATACTCATAAGTGCATATAAGAAAGATTCATTAGACCACACCTCCTTAGCAACGCTACCACTAAGAGTAATGCACGGGGATCTATTAATCAAGTGAACAATAGTACAGTGACTATCTCAATCCAAAATGTATGTAGTGAGCATGCATGTCTAAGCATACTATGGACCCTCTCTTAAATGGTCCTATTCATGTGCTCTCCAACACCACACGGTTAGCTAACATTTAAAACCTAATTATCACAAAATTGCTCAAAATCACATGATACATACTCACCCCCATTATCAAATCTTAGGCAATTCAACCTATGGCCAAATGAGTTCTTAACCAAACCAACAAAGCACTCAAACATGGCTAAAATATCTAACTTTTTCTTTCTAGGAGATAAGCTAATAATTTATGCAAAAAGTCATCAATAAATGTGACAAAGTACTTAGCACCACCTAAGGGCTAATGGGACATGGGATTACAAACATCCAAATGGACAAGAGCTAGAGGCTCACCCATGCATGTAGAATTAGATTTCTTATGAGTATTATATGTTTGCTTGCCATATAAACAATGATCATAAGTATCAAAATATGAATAATCCAAGGGCAAGAAATACTACAAACAAGTCAAAAGTTTCATTCCTTTGAGTGGCATATGCCCAATGTGACAATACCGCATAGATGAGGAAGATTATTAATAGCCAGTACATGATAAATGGATTTAGAGATAACCAAATGATAAAGACTACCAATCTTGGTATCTCTATCAAAAATGAGGTTGCCATGAGTGATTTTCCATGTATAAACATTAAAAGAAACATGTACCTAGTATTATCCAACTTTTCTAGAGATAAGGCTTTTGGTCAAAGCCGGTACATGATATACGTCATGGAGTATAAAGGAACTACTAGTGGGAAACTTCAAACATACATCATAATTCCAACAATATCACATACATGATCATTTCCTAGGCATACTTAACTAGAAATAGTACAATAAGTTTGAACCAATTGGGATATTGGGTTACATGAAAGAGAGCACCTGAATCAACTAACCAACACCACTAAGAGAATGAAGACTGACAATTAGTCAATTGTGTGGCATCAAGTGAAGAAGCAACCAAAATATAGTCATTTGACATGTATCCCAATGCATTAACATCCTTGACCTTGATCTCCTTTGCCTTTCTCATACCTACCCTAGCATATCTTATGGTGTTGTGGTTGTATATATCCATGCTACCCACAATAATAACAAGTAAAAGAAGACTTTGGACCTTGGGATTTACTATGACCATGTTCATGAGGTCTAAACTTAGACATGTTCTATTGTGGGTCTCTACCATGGTGGTCATAACTAACTCTCATAACATTCTTGCATCTTATTGTAAGAGCATGAGAGACAGGGGCTACATCAACATTCTTCCTATTTACTTCCTTAGTAAGCAAGGCTCCCTTGGAGTGAAGACAATCACTTTAAGGGATAGTATTAAATGAAGCCCCTAAATCAAGTAGCCAACATTGAGCATAGATAGACATGATATCATCCAATTTCAAAACATCAAGAGAAGAAGCTACAAGTATGTAGTCATCATCAAAATCAGTGTACATGACTTTAATCTCTTCAATCTTGATACTGGACTTGATAGGGACAATGCTATGATCATCATTCTTTTCCTGCACTTTAACCTTTCCCTTTTCTTTGTGCTTGTCATCATGCATTTTATGGCATTGTTGCCAAATATGACCCTACTTCTCACAATAGTGACAAGTCAATGCGGACTTACAGCCATGGGACTTACTATGACATTGTCCATATGACTGAGAATGAGACTTGTGAGAGTCTCTCCTATGTTATTGCTCCTAGAATTATTGCCTTTAATTGTCAAAGCATGAGAGGTGTAGGAAGCATTGACATTCTTTCTATTAACTTCTTCATTCAAGAGTGCACTCTCTACATCTTGCAATTTCAACCCATTAGTCGCAGGCATATTTGCACACATAGCAGTATGGAATGTGTCCCATGACTTAAGCAATGTAATCAACAAGAACAAGGGAGGAAGATTATCCCTAAATGCAATTCTCTACAAAGACAAGTGGCTAAAAATATAATAAAACTCATTCAAGTGGGCGGACATGGAGGTCCCATCCTTCATACTACGAAGGTCCATGAGTTCCTTCAACTAATATATTTAAGAGGCAAAACTCTACTTAATCATAGACATTATGAATCTTATCCCATAACTACCAAGCGGTCTGCTCATCAAATACAACATTATAATCGGCCTACTTAGAGAGGGACAAAATGATTGTATTTTTACATAACTCATCTAGTTCAGTCCAATCCTCTACAACAAAATGTTCAGGCTTTACATCTTCATGTTGTAATGGCTTAATCTGTAAGTTTTGCACTAGAACTTGCTAGATTTGTGCCTTCCAATAACTATAATTTGTGACATCCAACTTCTCAATATTAAAGATAGCACTGTCATTTGATCCACCAATGATAATGCAAGAGATAAAAGCACAGCCCAAGACAAACAAAATATTGTAAATGATAGCAAAACAGCCCTAAAATCACTACCAAATCAAGGGCTAAGCGAGAAAAACTTCCAAAATAGAGAGTTGTCCAAAAAGTGTAATCAAGCAATTATCAAATTCAAGTGATTTTCCTCAAATAAAATACATAAAAATACTGAAGGGAGTGAGCCCTAAAGTGGAAGCATGGAGTGGAAGTAAGAGCTATGGTGGAGAGAGAGAGAGAGAGAGAGGATATGGGAACTCCAACAATCACAATGTGTGACCGGCCTTCCTTTTATTCAAATGTCACTGAAAGAATAAAGAATGAAAAGATAGTGATGGACACCTACCATCTACAGTGTTTAAGTATATATATATGAGGGTATTGTCAGTGTAACTAATACATACGCGGCTAGGCACATGCACCTTTACCTCCAATGACCTTCCAGTTAAAGGAGAATGTGCCCTTGGTGAGGAGAGAAAAATGAAAGAAAGTGACAAAGTACAAATGTACATGAGTACAATAGGATGAGGAAAGATGTCATCATATCCAATGCCCATCAACTTCCTAAAGAAGGAAAAATGCTTTGCTAAGAGGCTTATAGTGAGTAGATCTATAAGATTTTGATCAATGGAGACCTTGACAAGCTCAATGGACTTGTCCTCAATAACCTCTCGAATAAAGTAGTAACACACCTCAATGTGCTTCGTCTTCGCATGGAAGACCAGATTCTCGGCTAACTAAATAGCACTTATAGAATCCAAATGCAGTGTAGGGACAAGGTCTGCCACACCAAATAGCCTACTAACCAACTAATCTAGCCTTGTGTCCCAACTTGGGGCATCTAGGGGTACTTTTTAGCTTGTACATCCACTTGCATGGCAAAGCATGCTTGCCACTAGGCAAAGGAACCAAATCCCACATATTATTTTTTTATAGTGAGTCATACGCTGACTACATGGTCCTCTCCCAAGAGTGATTATCACCTCTGCACATGGCCTCATCATAAGTAAGAGACTCACCAGCATCTATCACCATAACATAATTCATAGAGGGCTCAAGCTACTGAGGCTGTCATCTATCTCTAGTAGACCACCTCAAAGCTCGCTATGGGGCATGTACATCCTATGGAGCATTAGAAATATAGGCCAGTAGGGCATCAACTATTGATGCAGGCTATCTAGCTAGCTGCATAGTAATAGGAGACCCCTCCTAAAATATCACCCTATATACCTTAATGACATGATCAGACTACCTATGCGTTTTCTCCTCATGGAAAACAACATCATGGCTTTGGATAACCTTCCAAGTATGCGAATCCCATAAGTGATAGCCCATCTCACCTGCATCCCCATAACCAAGAATGATGATTTCCCAGGCTTAGGATCTAGCTTATTGTGCTTGTCCTTGGATACATGGCAGAATGCCTCACAACCAAAGACACAGAAATGAGTATATGAGGGAGGTTTTCCAACCCATACCTCCTCTATAACCTAATAGTCAAGAGCATTACATGGGGACTGATTTATCAAGTGTGTGATAATAGTAATTGCCTCAGTTCAAAAATGATGTGGTAAGCCTGCCTAACTAAGCATACTATGAACTCGTTCCTGAATTGTCCTATTCATGCGCTCAACCATACCATTCTGGGGTGGGATATACAAGGTGGTCAACTGATGCTTAATACCCCTCTTATCACAAAAATTCTCAAAGGCTTTAGAGACATACTCACCCCCATTATCTGACCTTAGGCATTTCAGCCTATGCCTAGACTACTTCTCAAGCAAAGCAAGCTAACACTAAAATGTAGGTAAGACTTCTAATTTTTGCTTGATAGGATATGCCCACACCTTATGCATATAGTCATCAATGAAAGTAACAAAATACTTGGCACTAGCTAATGACTTGCAGGGCATGGGACCATGTACATCTGAATGAAGAAGAACCAATGGCTTGCCCATGTGTGTCATACTGAAACTTTTTTGCATATTGCATGTCTGCTTGCCATATAAATAATGATCACAAGACTCAAAGCACTTATAGTCAAGGGACAGAAGATACTGCAAATGGGTAAGCATTTTCATTTCTTTCAAGAACATATGCCCAAGGTGACAATTCCTTAGAGATTATACATGTGGAACTACCACATAGAAAATATGGTCAACTGATCCAAATACAAGCAAGGGGTAGTTGGACTTAGCACCATGTGTAATGATAAGATTCTCATGTGTAATCTTTCATGCGAAATCACCAAAAGAAACTACATAACATGCATCATCCAAAGTGCAACAGCAGAGATAAGGGTCTTTGTGAGACCTGGTACTACATGATGTGCATCATGAAGAGTAAACATGCAACCTAAACTAAACTGTAGCTGGACAACACCAATTCCAACTATCTCTAATGCTAGTTCATTGCCCAAATGGACAGATCTAGTCATATTATGATAGACGTAAAACCACTCTCTATGAGGGGTCACATGAAAGGAAGCTTTTGAATCTATCACCTAACATTGAGTATAGCCTGACAAAACTTTAGTCAGTTATGAAATATCAAGAGAAGAAGCTACAAGTATGAAATCATCATCAAAATTAGTCTGCACAATGTTTATCTATTCAATCTTAACATTGGACTTGCTAGGGACAATGCTACGATTGTCATTTTTGTCCAGTACTTTACCCTTTCCCTTTTCTTTGTGCTTGTCTTTCTGCATTTTATAGCACTTCAGCCAAATATGCCCTAATTTTCCACAGTAATGACAAGTCAATGAGGACTTATGGCCATGGGACTTACTATAAGACTATACAAGTGGCTGGGACTGAGACTATTGAGAATCTCTCCTACGATAGTCATTACCGGTCCTACCATTATTGCCTTTAACTGTCAAAGCATGAGAGATGTAAGAAGAATCAACATTCTTTTTGTTAACCTCTTCAATCAAGAGTGCACCCTCTACATCATGCAACTATAACCCATCAATAGGTATGTTGGCACATATAGCAATGTAGGTATCCAATGATTCAAGTAGTGTAACTAAGAGGAACAAGGGAAGAAGAGTGCCCTTGAATTCAATCTCTTGCAAAGACAAATGATTAATAATGGAATGAAACTCATTTAAGTGAGCTAACATAGACGTGCCCTCCTTCATGAGAAGATCCATGAGTTGCTTCAGCCAATACATCTGAGAAGTGGGGCTCTACTTATCATAGACTTTGCAAATCTTTTCCCATAATTCCCATGCGGACTACCCATCATAGATAATATTATGGAACATCTACTTAGAGAGGGATAATATGATGGTGGACTTACATAGGTCATCCAATTCAACCCAATCCTCTATATCAATAAGTTCGGGGTTGACACCCTTATGTTTCAAAGGCCTAACCTACATTTTTTGCACTAAAACTTGCCAAATTTGGGCCTTCCAATAGCTGTAGTTGGTACCATCCAACTTATCGATATTAAAGATACCACTATCACTTGAGCCACCAACCATAATGAAGGAAAACGAGTGCACAAACTGTCAAAAGAGACTACTATAATGGCTGCAAATAGCCCTAAAACCATTGCCTCATCAAGCTTAAAAACAAGGAGTATTGACCAAGTAATGAACTATCCACATACTCAATGCAAAGAACTATCAAATGAAGGTGACTACTTGCAGCATAAATAGTGTAGTAAACTGCAATTATAGTATACTGAAGATGAGGTACATTAGTAAGAAATCAATGCGAAAGAGGGGCAATCACTAATATAAGATAAACTACAACTACAAAGGAATAGCTCCAACTGGTAGTGAGTGAATATGCAGCTGGCACCAGGAACTATCAAGGAATAACTATCTCAGACTAAGATACATCCCATAGGCATAACTATCATGCATAGAGTGGGTCTCATGGATAACATAATAGACCAACTCAAGGCACAATGGACTGAGCAATGTAACGGAAGCTCAGTACATAACTAACCAAGATGGATATACCACTGATAACATCATGAGACAGAGATAGGTGCCAACCCAAAAGTAATGTCGGATCAGCCCACTAAGCATCAAGTGCATACATAAAGCATGACAAGAGCATGTACATGTCACCAAGTGCCACGGTCTCACTATAAGACCCTCAAGATCAATTGTGTGACCAAAAGCTCAATGTAATATCCAAATGTCAAGAAGTGGCTCCCATGAAATGAAAGTTGAATGCTAGATGAGCAAACAAAGCTCAAAACATCATGTGGAAGGCATCCATACATCCAAGACAAGTAGCATATATCTGAGACCATCCGACCCCAATAAGTTGCAAAGCACTTACTGGAGCATCAAATAACCATACATAATAGTGAATACCAATCAATGTCAAGATTCAAAGCTCCAATATGAGCTCAAAGGAAAGATGGAAGCATAACAAAGCATGTAACATGAACCATAAGCATTGATATATCAACTCGAATAGTTAGTAAAGCACCTGGAAGCAATAGGCATATGCTTTAACGGATAAAATAACATTCAGCCTTGCTTATCACAGTAATAGAAAACCTCTATAAAATTGAGAAAAAGAGTGCTCAGATCAGTCCCATAGCATTCAAATACGTTGGCATAACATCCACAAATGATCGGGCATCAAATAGACATCTCGGGAAGCATAAGTGACCTCCAAACAATGAATGAAGTGTCGTCCTACACTGTATGACAACAAACTATCACAAATTGTGAATCAATTACTGATCCCAAGAGCTCCAACTAATTCCCAAAATCATGCCAAAGATATTAGGGAAGATTCCAAAGATTTTCAAGAGTCGGGGGAGTGCCAAGAGCTGGAGGGATGGAGTTAAAACTGTCAGGGAGTGGGCAGCATCAATAGTAGGCGCAATTCATGATATTTCTTCTACTCCTATTGCTACTCTTGCGACTGGTATCGAGGCCTTGGGAGCACTCTAAGGTACTCAAACAAAATGAGTGATGCCCTAGAACAAGTCATAAAAGGGGGGGGGGAAGAAGTAGGGTAGAAGTTAGAGCTCAATGCATACCTCGGGGTGAAGAATCCATGGCTGCCATTGAAAATGTGAACTGAAGGTTTTCTCCACAAGCTGAAGCAATGTCAAGTTGCTCAATCTCTCAGGGAAGATGGCTATAATACCAGTTGAAGAGAGTGAGCCATGAAGTGGAAGCATGGAGCGAAAGCAAGAGCTATGGTGGAAGGAGAGAGAGAGAGAGAGAGAGAGAGAGAGAGAGAGAGAGAGAGAGAGAGAGAGAGAGAGTGTGTGTGTGTGTGTGTGTGTGTGTGTGTGTGTGTGTGTGTGCGTGTGTGTGTGTGAGTGAGTGAGTGTGTGAGTGAGAGAGAGTGTGTGTGAGTGAGAGAGAGAGAGAGAGAGAGAGAGAGATGATGTGGGAACTCCAATAGTCACAATGTGTGACTGAACTTTCCTTTATTCAAATGTCATTGAAAGAATAAATAATGAAGTGACTGTGATAGGCACCCTCCACCTATAGTATACAAGTGTGTAGGTATGTGGGTACTATCAGTGTAACAAATACATGGGCGGCTAGGCACATGCACCTTTACCCCCAACAAATACTAAATTGACAAATCACTATAATAAACTATAGCAATATGCCAACAACCAATTATGATCAATCCAAGAAAGAAATTCTAAGAATAACCGATATTAAAAGCTATCAAAATGGCAACAGTCACAACTCTCATTGATTTGGAAGCATGCAAAGGCTAGAAATCATGGCAAATAGATGTCAAGAATGCTTTCTTGAATGGTGATTTGGTTGAGGAAGTATATATGGAGCAGCCTAAAGGCTATGTTCACGCGGACTTTCCTACACATGTATGTAAGGTTGACATGTGGTAGCTCCATACCTTGCATACATCCAAAGATCTCTTGTTGGGAAGAGACCCTTTGCTAGGCAAGGAAAGTCTAATAACTGACATGGAAAGAAGCAAGTGATTGAGGATGCATCCACCATAGAGATGCCATAATGGTTGTTTATTAATTGACTTGCTTTCAAAAAACCTCATTCTCCTATCTTTATTGAATTAGTAGTTATGACAATACATCTGGTGGAATAGTTAGGGTAGAATGCTTGCCTTGACAAGGGCTTTAAAGTGGCATGAGTACCATATTGAGATGATTAAGATGTTAGTGCTCTTTAAAATGCAAATTGGCGATCTCCATGGGTTATGTACTATTTTTTGAGAGAGTGATCTAGGTAGAAATTTTGTGAAATAGAACAATATTTCAAAGGTTTTGATTTGTGAGCATTATTGCAGTGATCTCAAATCTCTCGTTATTCCATGTGGTTTTTTGAGTTTGGTTTGTTTAAGTAGTGCCTATTTTGCCCCATGGGCCATACTTTCCATACAAACTAGAATAAAGATGTAGACCTTGCCATGGATATTTAACCTATAGCATTTGATTTAGGGAAAGGAAAAACACTTGAAGGATGGGTATATTTGCTTTCCTTAGAAAAGAGGATGACTAATTCTATAATTGATATATTTAATGATCTTGAATTTAGATTATAGAACAATTGAAGAATTTTGACTCTTGACTATTGTAATCCTATTGATGTAATTCTAGACCTCATAACTAAACTTAGCTAGAAATAAATTTCTTGGTCTAATAATCAATGTACTTGTGATGTTAAAAAATTTTCTAGCTAGTGTTTATCACTCAATTCAATGGACGAAAAACATGCATATATACTTTGTAAATTTTACCTTAGTTGCTTTACTTTGTACTTCAATTACTTTAAATATAGCTCAAAGAGGTAGGCTAAATTACATGGGAAGCAAGACTAGTAGCTCTTGAAAAGAAAAAAACCTCTGTAGGACTTATATGGTTTGTATCTTGTGCATTCTAGACCTCGTAACTAAACATAGCTAGAAATAAATTTCTTGGTCTAATAATCAATGTACTTGTGATGTTAAAACATTTTCTAGCTAGTGTTTAACACTCAATTCAATGGACCAAAAACATGCATATATACTTTGTGACGAAGGAAATTCAGTATGGCATCCTCTATACTATGCCAAACTCCCTTTTGCCACAAAGTGAATGAGGTAAGGGCACCACCTAGTCATGGCAGAGTGGACTAGGATGCTATGCAAGAGGGAGAGGAGCTTGTGAGGGAGAAGAGAGGAAAACTAAGAGAGAGAGAGAGAGAGAGAGAGAGAGAACTACAAAAAATAGATGAATCAATAAAACTTAAGAGGGCACAAGAGATGGAGAACCCTCAAGACATAAATAATACACACAATATGGACACCAATAGCATGGGCTTATTACATTGTAGAGTATGCATAAGCTATAGTAAGGGAATGAACTGCATAAGCTCATGAGAGAGAATGGGGAAGGCTCAATAGGGCTGAAGAAGGCCTCTTGGCTCTCTTGCAAATTACAAGGGAGAATGCATCTTTATATAGGCCTTGAGGGTGTTTAGGGAGGAGGTTAAGATAGAATAGGAATTAACACCACCAAAGTTGCATTAAGGCGGTTCCACCAATGTGGAAGCTCCATCTAGATGTTTTGTTGACCAATTTTGTACTTAATCAAGTTCCATCATAGGTGAGTTATCTCCATTCTCCCCCCCATAACTTGAGTCCAAGAGCTCTCGTATAAAAAAATATAGAGAATCTTCATAAAATAAGATCATATCTAGCAATAATGGAGAGAGAGTAGTGAGAATTCATACATTACTACTATAATTAAAGATGATTTGAGGGTGATTTAGGAGGGGAATTCTAATGGTATATTAGCTTGAGAGAGAGGAGAAGAGAGGGGAAAGGGTTGGGAGTCTAATGAATGATGTTTTATGGAAGTGTTAAGTGTGGGGAAGAAAGTGTGGGTGTGTATAAAATTGGGAGGTGGTCTCCACCGCAGTTGGAAAAAGTTGGCATGCACCATTTTGGCCATATCTCCCGACTCGTAGCCAAAAATTTATAAAAAAATACCAATTGAAACTTTAGCTCACGCGCTACAACTTTCATGCTGAAAAGTTTTTTTGGATCAGAGTGGAAGTATTTTTAAAAAAATCTTACAAAATAATGTGCTTGATTTTTCTTCCAAGAAGGGTCCCATTTGTTTGAATTATCATAAGGCTCCAAAGCCATGACATTATGAGTCTCACATGCCCTTTGGATGGCTCCAAATCCATTTCATGTATTTTCTTTTCACTTTACACATTTTCCCTTCACCTTCCTCCATTGATCTTTACTCTTCACCCCCTTGGTAAACCGGTCCATGAAATCCATCCAGTGATTTCTTGGATTTCCCAAGAGGTTGTTCCCACCCTCTTCTTTATTTCAAACCTCCAAATGTACAAAAAATCAACAAAGTGTTAGAAAAATATTTTTTTGTGATTTTCTCGGATCACTTTGTACATTTTACCTTAGTTGCTTTACTTTGTACTTCAAATACTTTAAATATAGCTCAAAGAGCTAGGCTAAATTACATGGGAAGCAAGCCTAATAGCTCTTGAAAAGGAGAAAAACCTCTATAGGACTTAAGTGGTTTGTAGCTTATGCTTTTTACTTTTTTTTGGTATCCCACATTTGCTAGGCACACGAAGATATAAGGCTTTCCTTATGCTTGCAGTAAGCATGGTGTCTAGGTTCCATGTCCTCATAGCTTGGCACAAAAGGGATATCATGGATTAGTATAGTTATTAGTTTGAGTTAAGTGGGTTATAGCTTGTGCTTTCGATACATAGAGATACAAGGCTTTCGTTATATTTTCCCTAAGTATGGTGTTTGGATCCCATGTCCTCGTGGTTTGATAGCGAGAGGACACCATGATTAGTGCAATCATGCAACTACCATAAGTGGTTGATAATCTCCAAGACATGGATATAAGTATGATTAATATCTCCTATCAAGACACCCACCCATCCACAACATTGCAACATCTATGCCACGATGTATTTGATTTGGTCGGGGATGACATGAAGCTTATTTCTGAGGTCTGTTCTTCTATGAAGAAGATGTTGAGCCAAGTTCGAGCTCTGAAAGCTCGTAGAGAAGATATGTGCAGTACACAAGCTTTTGTGCCCACTAACCCACTAATGATGGATTTGGAAATACCATACAATGAGCTAATCCTTTCATTGAAAAATGACTAACTAAAAGAAGAGTTTCTAGATTGGTAGAATCACCGACAACATCATCCTTCATGGCTCCACCCAAAACCAAACGGCCCTCAATGCAAGAGAAGCTTGATGCTAGAGCCGAGAAAGAAGATGAAGAAGCCCATGTCTCAAAATAGGAGGAATGCTACATTGTCATATTCTTATGGTACTCTTATTAAATTGTGAAATCTCTGAGCTTTTATTCTCTATGTCTTTAAGCATGTGTATTGGTCCTATCTAGCTTTAATGAATGAGAGAGAGAGAAAGAGAGAGAGAGGTATGTATGTTGATGGTGTTAGTCTTATGGAAATTCAAATCAACTAATTACCTATTTTGTTGTTATTTTGGGTGCAGCAATTGGCTTATAATGTAGGGCACATTATGTCCTAATGACTGGCCACCTCTCCTTCAATTATATCGCTCAGAGCCTCAGACACAGGATTACATGGATTTTTATTATGTTAACCAGTTTGTCTGACTCAGGATGGCCCTTTTCCATTGCAGGGATTGAGTTGTAGAGTGAGTGTTTCTCATAGCCTTCCTCTTTTTTTTCTCAGATGGAGAGTTCTAAAGCACCGTGACTTGCTTTACTTTTGCCCATCCATGCCGTTGCCTTCAGTTCCACATGCTCTTTGCTTGCGGCAGGAGGAGAGGATGATGGCATCAAGATCATCAGTGCCATTGATAGCTCTATTGTGAGAGTCCTTAAAGGCCACAATGCACCTATCATTAGCCTTGCATTTGACCCCAACAATGAGTTTTTGGCATCAGCTGGTAGTGATGGCACTATCATGTGCTGGTGCCTCTCATCTGGCAAGTGATTCCACACACTTAACCATGCTGCACTCAACATAGATCTGAACAATTTAGGAATGAAATTGCTTGGCATCCAAAGGGAGATGTCTTGGCAATTCTTGGAAGAAAAAATGGTGTGGATGTGATTATGCATGATTGGGATACAGGTGAAAAGGTCTTCAGCCTCAAAGGTGGGCATTTAGCTTCAATTGGCTTATTAGCCTGGTCATCAGACAGCAAATACCTTGCAATCACATGTGTTTACAGGCTAAATTCAAAGTCAAAGACCTTGGTGAACTAAAGTATTTTCTTGGGATTGAGATAGTCTCTACGCCTCAAGGTATATGGTTGCTACAAAAGCAGTATGCTCATGACATGTTACAGAAGTATGGTATGACTGAATGCAAGCCTATGGAGACACCTCTTGATCAAAATGTCAAGCTACAGATTGATGCTCGGAATGACATAGAGAATGTGACGATGTATCAACAGATGGTGGACAGCTTGATATACTTGACTATTACCCATCCTGACTTATGTTATGCAGTAAGGCTGATTAGTCAGTTCATGCAGAAGCCTCGCAAACCACATTTAGATGCAGTCAAGAGGATCATGAGATATGTAAAGGGTACTACAAATTATGGGCTATTTTATGCATATGGAAAATCCCTTGACTTGACAGGGTTTATTGTGCTGATTGGGTTGGTTGTGCCTATGACAAGAGGTCAACGGGTGGTTATGCATTTGGATTGGGTAGCAGTATGATCAGTTTTGGCAGAGTAAGAAGCCTACCATTGCATTGTCTAGTACAAAAGCTGAGTACAAAGGAGCTGCTTTAGCGGCTTGCGAAGTAGTTTGGTTAATGAAACTGTTAAAAGACTTGGGAATATAGCTGGAAAGCAGAGTGAGATTGCATTGTGATAACCTCAACAGCGTTATGTTGGCTAGCAATCCTCTACCATGCTAGGTCCAAACATATTGAGATTCACTACCATTTCATCAGAGAAATGGTTCTTACATGGCAGATTGACTTGATTCATGCGAAGACTGAAGACCAGGTAGCAAACATATTTACCAAGTCACTTGGTAAAGAAAAGTTCATATACTTCAAACATCTACTTGGAGTTTATCATATGGTTTAAGCTTGAGGGGGAGTGTTAGAATATCAATCTCCCATTACTCTTCAGTCAGTCCATCTTTATGTGTGTGACTGACATTAGCTGGATACAGCTGTACATGTGTGTGACATTCAATAAGTTGGTGTAGTCAGTGACTTAACCATAGTTAGTCTTGGTTAGTCATACCTATGTGTGTAAGTCTCTTTCAGTTAGTATGATGGAAGAATAATAACAATGAGCTGAGGCTCATCTTCCACTCCACTTTGTCTCTCTCCCTCTCTTCCAACAAGTGTGTAAAGACTGTGGTGCATAGATTACATGAGGAGTACAAGACTTGTGATAAGGACATTAAGAAAAGTACATACAATGATCTTAAATAGTGGGAATAAAAGGACCAATGAGGCTTGTCCTTCTGCTCTTGAGTTCCTTCTTCTTCTTCTTCTTCTTCTTCTTCTTCTTCTTCTTCTTCTTCTTCTTCTTCTTCTTCTTCTTCTTCTTCGTCTTCTTCTTCGTCTTTGATAGTTGCAAGGTAGCCTTTTGTGATCTTTTCCTCTCATGACCAAATTTTTCAATGTGCCTAGTTCCTTTGCAAAAGTCACAAACAATGTCTTTCTTCCCTTTGTACTTGTTGTTAACATAGAGTACTTATTCTTCTTTTGAAGTGCTTGCTTCTTCTTTACCTTGGGCTTTTTCTCTTCTTCAAGGAGTAATGCTTTAATGTCTACTAGCTTTGGATTTGGCATATTAATTAATGTGGTGGAGACATTACCAAATTCAAGAGGAAGACTCTTAAGCTAGACTCCAATGCATATGTCTTCTTCCATTTTCAAGTTAACCCTGCAAGTTGAGTTAGCAAAATTTCCATATAATTAAGATGAGTTGTGAGGGATGTATTAGCCTTCATATCCAACCTTAAAAACTCAATCAACAATCCATATTTTGAGGATTTAGATTGGACACCAAACAGTGTGTCCAATTGTTCCCAAGTGGGATGAGATGTATCCATGTGTCTACATGGTGGATATAACTATCATCAAGCTCAAGCTTGATGATTGCTTTGGCTTTGTCATCATTCTTTTGCCATACTGCCACAAGAGCAGCATCTTTGGATCTCTTCTCCTGTCCACTAGTTATTGACAATAGACATTTCTTCATGAGGATTAGTTTTATCCTTGTTTGCCATGTGTGGAAGCATGTTCCTTTGAAGCGGCATGCACTAAATCTTATTGGAACTTTAGTGTAGCACCAAATTAAAGTGGCATTGACTTTCTTGTGAGCTAAGAGGAGTGAGAAAATAAAGGGATTTATGAGATTGAGGTCATATAGCTATGGCTGCCATAGTTAGGGTTTTGACACGGGCATGGTTTTTTGTTTACAACAATGTGTGGAGATGATTATTTTGCAAGATGCTTGGTGAGGAGAAAGCTTATGAGTCGAGCTTTAAAATCCCTAAGCTCACAAGGTCAATCACAATGCATATGTTTTTCGGGAGTTTTATGACCAGTAGCTTTGGCGGGAGTTTTATGACCAGTAGCTTTGGACAGCGAGACAAATAGAATACACAATGTTGGGCTGTTAAGTGGTC
This sequence comes from Lygodium microphyllum, assembly GCF_053477565.2. Taxonomy (NCBI): domain Eukaryota; kingdom Viridiplantae; phylum Streptophyta; class Polypodiopsida; order Schizaeales; family Lygodiaceae; genus Lygodium; species Lygodium microphyllum. The sequence continues at coordinate 77,507,486 of NC_141157.1, read as the reverse complement.
AATATCATGAAGTAATGTGATAGGAAGTTGTGCCTAGAGTAGGAGAGAGTACCTCTAGAAGAAAGCTGAGTGAGATACGATTTGTACTGAGAGATCTAGGAGCTCCAAGATAGGTAGGTACTGCTGGCTATGGTAGTCAAGAGAGAGAGTGTGAAAATGAAGTGAGAGATGAAGTCGTTAGCTAGAGCTAAGCTGACTAGAGGTTGTGGGGAGTTGGAGGAATAGTGACATGAGCTAAACCATGCTCACCATGGCTCTAATAGCATGTTGAGAAACACAGATCTTGAGTACGGTTAGCTATGGAGGTTGGAAGTCAATGACAAGAAGCATGATGACTAATGACTAGACACACTAACTATTACTCAAGTGAATTAGGTTCCAAGATAGATTAGCTTGAACTCATAAACATGATCTTAAGTAGACATGTACAAGACTAAAAGTACAAAGCACAATGGCATTCATCATCAAATGATTGTCAAGTACATTCTTTTATAGTTGCAGGATGGTATCACTTTCCTCCACTGTGCCTATGGGATAAAGGCAACTCTTCCTAGATTGAGTCGCATGTTCCTTGTTCCATACAAAGAGGCACATATGGGTATGATTGCATATTTCATTCACACACACATACACACACACAGAGCAAAGAAATGACATGATCCATTATGATCAATGTCTCTTGTTGGTCTAGATACTTTCTCTTGAGAAAAAAGGCCCGTCTTTGAGTCCAAAGTAAACCTAATTAATAGCTTCAAAAACTCTCACATTGATGCTCCACCATGAGGGGTTCATATCAACAAGACATATCAAATATAGTCTAACTTATCTTCTCATAGATGAGTGGTTCATGCTCAAGACTTGGTAGCCATACCTACTTGCCCATCTTCCCTACTTCAAGTGCACCCACCATCTTTTATACTAGTTATCTTACTTGACAAGCAGTGAGACTTTGACATGGGAGGAGTTGGTTTCTTTAGTGCTTGAGTAGGAGGCCCAACCTTCAGAGACCTCTAGTGGATCTAGGACAATCACCGAGTCCATTGTAGGTTTTAGTAGGGGAGGGAAGGAAAAAGGGAAGGATAAGGAAGAAAACAAGGAGGCCAAGGGTAAGAAAGAGAAGGAAGGATCTTCCAAATAGGTGTCTACATTGCAAGCAAGTCAACCACACAAAGGATTAGCATTGGCAAAAGCATCAACACCTATGTTGAGGGATGCGAAGTCATTCTATACAACTGCAAGCATTTTCTTATGGCATTGACCATAGAGTTCATGGTTATTGATCTTTGTTGTGTAGAGGAGGACATGGATTTGGAATCTTTGTATCCAAAGACCTAGTGGGTGGATATTGGAGCCATTAGTCATATTGATATGGTTTACATAGCAATCCTCTACTACCAAAATGGTATTTAGTTTCTAAGGTCTTGTATGTTCTAAATTTGGAGCATAATCTTATTTTTGTCTACAACTAGGGACCATGATCATCTTCACCAGCCACAATGATTAGGTGGAGGATCAAACCATCGATGAGCCTTTTTGGACTAGTTAGTGGTGTCGATATGGTCTACATAGCATTCTTCTACTACCAAAATGGTATTTAGTTTCTAAGGTCCTCTATGTTCCAAATTTGGGGTGTAATATCCTTTTTGTCTACAACCAGGGACCATGATCTTCTTCACCAGCCATGATGATTAGGTGGAGGATCTAGCCTCTTTGGACTTGTTTACAAGATGGTCACTAGACGTCCAACCTCATGACCCTTTTGGTGAGGATATCCTCACAACTGGGTCTTTTGTCACATGCCCAATATGACCACCTACTTACTGGAGTGGTGCAACAACAGGTCAATGAGTGCCTTTGGTTTAAGGGTTATCAAGTCTTTGTGTTTGTTGCCTATGAGGCAAGCAACATAGAAAGCCTTTCTAATAGAAGGTATCTCATTGAGCAACTACTCCTCTTGAGCTTATACACATTGAATTGTGTTGTCCCATGCACTCTCCTTTGTTGGGCAAGGATATCTACCTCATGCTAATTTTTAATCATTTCTCCAAATATATATGGGCTTCCTATCAAAAAGCCAAGTCAAAGGCCATCCAACAGTTTTACTTTGGAGGAGCATGGTGGAAAGGCAATCTTCTCATAGAGTTTGGATTCCTAAAGTAGGTCATAGTGAAGAGTTTACTTCCCATAAGTACCTACGGTATTGTTCTTTTCATGGCATTTAGGTGGGGTGTACCATTATTAACATCCCATTAAAAAATGATGTGGTGGAGTGATGGAAGAGGACCACGAAGGAGAGGGCCCCTTACATTCTTGAGCATCATGAACCACCTCATCCCATTTGGGCTAAGGTTGTGGCCATTGTGGTACATATTTGCAACTACTTTCCTAGACCAACTATTTAGGTATAACTCCTAACAATGCTTTCTTTTGAGTTTTCCATTTAACTTGAGGGACCACAAGAAAAAGAGATGAAGAGAGAATCAACGAATTCTATTTTTTATATATAAAAGAGATCAATGCACAAAATATGTCACATTTCTTCTAATGATGATGCCATTTGCAAATATGTTAGCAAGTTCTTTGATCCTCCTCTTTCACAACCCACTTTTCATTTCCTCAATTCATTGAAATGGTTGCTGCAAGATGGCCTTTTGATTCCCCCATGATCACCACATGAACCTCAAACTCCAATTATTGTTCTAGAGGTTATATATCGTGGCTACTTGCTTTATCACCTTCATTGTTGGCACATCTTTGAGTTTTGGAATTGCCTCCCTCACTACAATTGCCTCTTTGTTCTCATATAATTTTCTAGAATTTGGTTTTGAGCTTTTTGATTTGGCTCTTTTTATGAGTCAATGGTAGGGCTACCAAATAAGTAGAGCTATTCAAAGTGGCTTTAGATTGTGAGCTCTCTAATGTGGCTTTTCATATGTGTAGAACTTTTGGGAGATGGACATACTCCATGAACTAGCTAGAGTTCAAAAGACATGGTAGTCATCTATTGGTACATATTGTGTTCTCTCTTGTCAAGTCTTTCTCTCACCTCTCTCTCTCTCCCACCCTAAATGGTTGTCTCTCTACTCGTATAGTCTCTCTTTCCTAATTGGTAGAGGTGGGGTCCAAATTGAGTTTTGTTGTGTGGCTATTGTATGTTTACTTTTGCTCCATGTTTCTACATTCCATTGTAGACTTAAGGGTGGCAGGGCTCTAAACCATGTAAGTAAATATACAAGGTCATTTTGGCGATGTCTTAGAGTTGGGACACGTGCAAGTCAATTGTCAATTAACTTGCACAAGTCCAAAAAGTGGGGTTTTACTTGCACACGTCCCTTATGAACTTAAATCCCATAAAAAGTGGAACTAAGCCCAATCGATGAAGTACATCTAAAAATGAAGATACTTGGTTGACTTGTCCAACCAAATCCCGATGTAAATATTTCATACATTGGCTTCTCAATCCTCTTGCTAATTTTGCCATTTCTCTCACCTCCTGTCTAACACATGCATCTGTTTCTCTCTCCTCCAAAAGATAAAAACACTTTTAGGCAATGAGAATGAGCCTTGGGACCCACCATTGTTGTGAATCTGCTTGTGGCTGATTATCTGTGAACCTCAGGACTATCTCCCACGAGGTCTTTATGACCCCGGAGAGATGCGATCAACTGTGCATGAGCCACCTTGATCTCCGCCATTGATCTCTACTGTCGATCCACAAAGTAAACCCATAAAGCACTGTAATCCCAACCCACTAAGTAAACCCAGCACGTCGAAAAGAGCAGATTTTTCGGGACTTACGACGTGAGTTTGGTGATAGTAGACCCAGCCATGCTAGTAAACCCGACTAGTCGATGACCTTGGGCTTCGTGGAACACCGTTATTCCACGTGAAATAAGTGTGTGGAATCCACCAAACCCTGTCACATTGTTAGGCTGCATGTAAAATTTTGTGGGCCCACATTGCTATTGAATGGTAATGGCAGTGTCCCTTCTGAATATTGGCGGTATCCCTAACCAAAAGTAAACCCAACATTGGTAGTAAACCCAGAAAAAAGCATAAACCCGATTTGCGAAGTGTGCAAATTCGATCGAGGTCTTTGGGCACCTTTTTTGCTCTCGGTATGACCAGTAAAAATACCCTGCGGGCAAGGCGTGCTGAAGAAATGACTCATTTTAAGATATAAGACCCATACTGCAACAACACACTTGCCCAAGATGTGGAAATCTCTGTGTTTCTCCAATGATGGCCTTCACATCAAGGTGCATTTCACTCTATCTCTTCCACTCATGCTCTTAATATATGTAGTGTGATATTGTGATAACAAATTGGTGATGTGTGCTTGTTTAGTCAATGGCAATGGATTCTAGAGAGCAATGCTAAGATTGGTGATGATGATACTGATGAGGAAACATCGATTGAAACATCGAGCGAGGAGGATGAGATACATGATACTTATGTTGAAGAGAATGATACAACACCACAAGAAAGTGGTAGCTTTGGGCCAAATCCACTAAATTTTATCTCACCAAAGTACATCTCGTTCGACCGAAAGAGCTACATGTTGATGGTGAGTGACTTGAACGAGGAGAGAGCTATCACATTGGATGTGCTTCAGCAACTCAATAAGAGGGAGTTGCTAGACTTGAAGAGATGGAAAAGGATCAAAGAATCTATTTGCACTGTCATCGATGATGTGGGTCAAGTTGTGCTCGCCGTGAGATCGAAGCCCTCACTCCACATTGCATGCTTGGAGAATTGGGAGAGGATATCCATTGCAAATCATATAAACAGGGTTACAGGTGCTCATGAAGGTGTCAGTGCGACAATTGAGTCTATCAAATCAAGGTGGTGCACTGACGTGCGGAGCCATGGCATTCCTCTCCCCTATGTCAAGGAGCTTATCAATTTGTGTGCTTGCAAGGCTATCACAAAGTCCCATCGATTTGATGAAGTTTCCTTGTATCCATTTCATGCAGTGGAAAGGAAAACGCCTATCATTGAGCTTGTGTCAGATAAATTGCTTGTGAAGCGTAGGTTGCAGGAAATCATGGTTGAGCATAAGATTAGGTTGCACAAGCTTTGGTCGACCAAAAAGCACGGTCCATCCAAGGTGATTAGGGAGTTTGCATGCCATTGTGGTGGTAGTGCCACTAGCAAGGGTTCCCAAGTTTGTAGGCTGAGTACATTGAAGAAGTGTGGTTGCCTATTCAAGGTCCAAGTGGAGTATAAAGGTGGTACCCAAGAAGTCACTATAAGGGTTTATGCCTTGCACGAGGGGCATGTTCCTAGTTCTCGTGTGGATTTGTATCACTTACCAGTGCATCCTCGCATCATTGATTGCTACAAGGAGGACTTGTTTGATGTTGGGACGTCCTGCCATTTTGCCAAGATGAGTCTTTCAAAGGAACAATTTCACTTGCAAAATGCCTCTCCACAAGATCGGGCCACCTTCAGGTTCTTCATGATCCCAAAAGGAGTGTGAACTTTGTTATACCAACTGCACCTCGAAGGTGTGTTGGGTTTATTGAAACTTCGGTTATATGCCAATCAATTATTGTCGGCACCAATTGGATATGGGATATTGTAGGCAAATTTTCCAAGGACGATTGGACGGTCATGTACATGGAAGCGGTTCATCTACGGGACTTCAAAAAGGTATTGCACATATCCCCTTTCACATTCTTATATTACAACAATCATTGTGCTTGCGTGATGAAGCAACTTTGGATCATGTAGGTGTTGTACTGTCAGCCTTACAATCCCCATGTAAAAGAGGATAAGGATAAACCATTCATACTGGTTATCCAAGATGAATGGATGCTAAAGATGAGCAAGAGGTTCTCAAGGAACAATGCATGGGCAATTGACAACACCTTTAAGACCAATGTGTTTGGTATACCGCTTTATGCCACCGTTCTACCGAACCAAGATGGAATGGGTGTTCCAATTTGGTTCATGTTATGCACAAGTGACAACGGTTCCAGCCAGGAGATCACGATATTGCAAATTACAATGAAGGTAGTTCTCTCCACGATGGGTGATATTCGTCTGGCTGCTCTTGTCATTGACAATTCCCAACAAGAGCTAGAGGCTCTCTCTAGCATTATTTCGGATGATCCTTTTTGTTGGTGTATGAGCAACCTTGATGGTGGGAGATGTCAGGTTGCCTGCCACATAATACTTTTTTGGTTTCACACAAAGAAGGCATGGGTTGAGAATCTCCTCCCCCAGGTATGAATTAGCTTCATTCGATATAGTTTGATTAGCTTGGGGTTTATATTTAAGATTCTATACATTGAGGTTCATACATGTGTGGCCATTGAATGAAGGTTCCTGCAGACAAGTGTAACCATGTTTACACATCACTATGTAATCTAATGAGCTGCCCAACAGAGAAACAATTTGAGGAACTGTTTGAGCAGTTGGTGCGTTGTTATTCCTCTCTCCCAAACATGGTGTGATATGTGACCAATGGATGGTGTGGGCATGCTTGCATTTGGCAAAGAAGGTGGCCCAAGTTTGGTTGGATGTTTCCCCATGGCAATGTAGACACCACTAATCTCATTGAGAGATTATGGCCATTCATAAAGTACACCTCTTTCATATGAATAATAGAATGTAATTAATTAGTACACTAGGGCATTAGGCACATAATTCGACTTGCTACTCTATCTATGGTAAAACTAGCATATAAATGATAGGCACGAGCAATATCTAATTAATCATCGCCTCCCATCAATAATATTTCAGGAATTAATAAGTCGTACACTTACAAGGTTCCGGCCACCCTTGTGTTGATATGCAACTCATCTTCCGAGAGGAGCCTCGCGAGGCCAAAATCCGCAATGGCTGGGTTGAGACACTCATCCAACAGAATGTTACTTAGCTTAATATCTCCATGGATGATACGATCTTTGCACTCCTCATGAAGGTACGCCAACCCACGAGCCATGCCTAGAATGATCCCAAAGGCCAATCTAGCCTCAGTACACCCTCCTCCATCAAGTCCCCTATCTACAGACAAGAAAAGAAACTCTTATCAATAGCACTACTTCACCACTCCTTATACCCTCATGCATGTGTGAGTAATAAGTGTCCTCGTACCAAATAAGACCTTATCCACACTTTTGTTTGGGAGATATTCATAAACTAGGATTTTGTCAGAGCCTTCCATGCATATTCCTAGTAGCTTTATCAAGTTCTTGTGTTGCACATTGCTTATGATATTTACTTCATTCATGAACTCGTTCTTCCCTTGCGTGCTTGATGATGATAACTTCTTTGCTGCAATTTGTTGTCCATTTGGTAAAGCTCCCTGCGTCAACATTAGAGTTAGTATCCTATATCCGAAGGCCCTGATTTAGAGGAGTTTTCTCCACAGGAGGGGGTGCATGAGGAGGATCTCGTGTCCTCTATAGAGGATCTAAGGAGAGGATTGAGGGCAAGGTTCCTTTATATGACTCATCACAGAAAGAGGCTTGCTTGTGGAAACTACAAAGTGTCAAGAGCTCTCTTGATCACATGTTTGCCCCTATGGAGATTGGTATGCCAACAAAGGGTGGGGTCCATCAAATCCAAGTGAATGTGACACAAACATGCCTAGGCCATGGCAGGAGATCTCACTGTCGCCCAAATGAGGAGTTGGATTCTTATTGCAGTCTCACTACTGCACGAAAACATTCTTGGTCGACACTATGGTCATTTTTTCATGCCATACGTGCCATGCTTTGCTCCCTCTCACCTCACAGCATGCTCCACGTGATGCGGCATCAATCTTGGTAGGTAGATTGGTGCAAGTCTATGATGAGGCATGTAATGGCACTCTCACTATTTCAGATTGTTTCCATACAGAGCCTTATGAGGAGTGACATTTCTCCCTCACGTCTCACAATGGGCAAGTGATCAATCCCGTGGTGGCATCTAGATGTCGGATGTTGCTATTGTATACTTGAGCATTGCTTGTTTGGATTCCACCAATTTTTCTTCTATATAAGCATGTTTATGGTTTATAGTTGTTATTGCATTAGCTAGAAACTAGTGGATCTATTTTTGGTATATGGAAAAATCAACATGTTTGCGCATAACCAAGATGAGGCTTGCGTAATAAAGGAAGCAACCAATGATCGGAATTTATGCTACAATAAGAGTGTATCATAATTTCATATTCCATTGGGTCATACATGAAACGTGCTTTACATACAATTAACTTGCATGTAAATGAATAGTGTGATCCGATTCCATAAGCAAGTCACAATAAAGGTATATTTCAAATTCATTAAAAAATATACTTTAGGGGAACATGCTTCACATACAATTAACTTGCATCTAAATGAATAGTATGATTCAATTCCATAAGCAAGACACAATAAAAGTGTATTTCAAACTCATTTTAAAATATACTTTGGGGGAACGTGCTTCACATACAATTAACTTGCATTTAATTTATGCTACAATAAGAGTGTATCATAATTAAATCTTCCACATCCATAATCCCCTCTTCATGCTTTCAATATGATATTAGTATAATCTCTCTTCACCCACTCGATTACAATATTAGCATGAACCAATCATCTAAATCCATCAACTAGTTCTAATACTCTACAATGTGCAATTGCTCAATTATTTGAAAACAGTGGTCATCAAAACAAAGTAAAATTTTGTGAGAATATTTGCACTCCATTAATGTGGAATTATAAAATAAATAAATCTCACATTATAATGTACTAATAATGACAAAATAGTTCTAATTAGCTCATATGTCTTGCTTTTTATTTTAAAGCACTTATTTCAAATCCTTGTTGTTAAAAAGAGTAGAGTAGGTAAATTTGTGGAATGAAAATTTTTAATGTGGTCAAAGATATAACATTGGAAAATTATATCACAAGTTGCTAAAACTTATCACAAGCACTAGTGAGCTTGATAATAATGTTAAAAAGAGTAGAGTAGGTAAATTTGTGGAATGAAAATTTTTAATGTGGTCAAAGATATAACATTGGAAAATTATATTACAAGCTGCTAAAACTTATCACAAGCACTAGTGAGCTTGATAATAATGTTGCATTCTACCCTCCATTTCTAAAAGACAATGTTTCCATGTAATCACATCATGGACACCAACATATCCGAGTTTTCTGTCTATTGGTTTCACACATTTACACTTAGAAAAATGGTGGAAAACTTGTTTATCTTTCACATGGTAGAGCAAACAAGTAGTTGTTCATGGCAAGTAATCTCATAGATATTACTACTCTTACAAATTCACAAAAAGTGAGGATTCATATATTGGCATTTATCTCCCTTAACACATTCAAATCATCCTGAAAGTATATTTCAAATTCCACAACAAGAGTGATCCAATTCCATAAGCAGGACACAATAAAAGCATATTTCAAATCTATATTTCATCAAGTCATACATGAAACTTACACACGCTAACTTGCACTCCAAAGACTATGAGAGAATCTGAACCTCGTGCATCTCTATGATGGTCCATTCTTGAAACATAGGATTATTTCATCACAAAATCAAGTACTTTGTGAATTCAATATGCTAGAAACACTTCAACTATTCATTATCAATCTCATAGATATTACTACTCTTACAAATTCATAAAAAGTGAGGATTCATATATTGGCATTTACATCCCTTAACACATTCAAATCATCCTGAAAGTATATTTCAAATTCCACAACAAGATGTTGAGATATCGAGCTCCACTCGTGATATGCCAGGGTGACTGTTGTGCATTTATGTCACCGACTTGTTAGCTGCAGATGCGGTTGGTACACCGACCATGAATAATAGCTAGATGACAGCTATCCTTATTTACTCTAGTTCGTGGCTCAGTTAGTATGCCACCTTAGTTAGTTGAGTTTGGTTTGAGACCGATATATAGGGTTCTTCTATTTCTCTGTATCTGAGTTCTTTTTGGCTTACACAACTAAGAAGAGAAAAACTGTTTTCAGCCTCCATCTTTGTGTGTATTCCCCCATTGTGTAAGTGAGAAAGCTACAAGTGAGACTCCTTCCTTCTCTCCCACAATCTTGACATGGTATCAGAGCCTGGTTCGTGGTAAGGAGCTCAAGAAAGCAAACCAAGTTCGCGGTGTTCTAGTAAGAGGACCAGTGTTGCTTTCATTTTTCGAGTTTGGGAGCAAGTCTCTGCAAGTAGCACAGCCGGAAAGTGCAAGAGTGCATTGTCTCATATTGAGACGCCTTTCACAGTGTAGCATGAGGGAAGTATATGCTGTGGGACAAGGGCTTTAGCCCTTGGTTGCCCTGTTTTTTTGATTCGAGGCCATTTCGGGGCCTGTTTTGGAGGCGGAAGTTTTTTGCACGCACTTAGAAAAAGGCCCTATCTTTTGCTGTGCGACCATTGTTCTATAGGTCGGTGAAAAGTTACCTCAGAAATTGCATCGTATGCCTGTGCGCAGAGACATTGGGAGTTACAGAATCATCATTGTTGCCTGTTGATGCAAAATCGTCACTAGGAAGTGACTGTGTGGTCAAATACCACTTTCATCAGTTTTGCAAATTTGCCCTTGTGAGGCTAAAGTTGTGTTTTTTTGCAGTAATAGAATATTTTGAAGTATACGATAATGGCGTTTGATTCTCTTTCACAGATTGTCACTGAAAAGCTTGACAAGAACAACTTCCAAGCATGGAAGTTTAGAATGATGAATTTTCTTATGGGAAAAGGATATTGGGAATTCGTTACAAGAAATGATGAAGAACCAATTCTTCCTTATGTTCCCAATCAACAGCAAATGCAGGCATTTAAAGGATGGCATGAGAGAGCCAGAAAAGTTATGTCTATCAGTATTTCAGACTCTATGATTATGCATATTCAGGATGCAAGTACGCCAAAGGAGGCATGGGATACTTTGTCAAAAATGTATAGCACAAATACGCAAGCCAGGAAAATGCAACTCAAGCAAGAGTTGCACAATGTGCAAAGAGAAAGTATGAGCATCAATGACTACCACATGAAGGTGAAGAAGATTGCAGATGCACTTACTTCCATTGGATCGCTAGTGGAAGATGATGATTTAGTGTTTGTGACCTTGAATGGTCTAAGAAAGGATTATGTACAGTTCCGGACATCCATTTCCGTTCGTGAAAGATTTTCTGATTTTGAGGAGTTGATTGCTCTTCTAATTTCTGAGGAGCAGAGAAATGGTGGTGCATCTTCTTCAGAAGGAACTTCAAAAGAAACTGTCTTCTACTCAAATGCTGGAAGAGGTAGAGGCAGAGGTAGAGGAGGCCGATCTGGAGGCCATGGTAGAAATCTGAATATGCAGCAAACTCAAGAAAACCAGTCCTATGGAGGAGGACTTGATAACTCTAGAGGCAGGGGGAGCCAAAGAGGTCGTGGTGGATGGCAAAGAGGCCAAAATGCAAACAGCAATGTTGAATGCTACTACTGTGGTAAAATGGGTCATATGGCTAAAGACTGCTATAAAAAGTAGAATGACATCATGAATGGAAAATTGCAACAAGGGAATTATGCATCTTCTAGTAGACAAGGTGATGACAGAAATGAGCATTTTTTTATGGTGCAGCACATAAATAATTCTGTGACAAGTGCAGAAGAAAGCAACGAAGTGTGGTATATTGACTCAGGTGCGTCAAACCACATGACAGGTCATGCAGAATGGATGCAGGATGCAAGGAAAATGGAAAAACTAGGATTTGTGGAGACTGGTGATGACACTGCACATCCTATTGTGCAGATTGGAAATTTTCCTTTGTCTATGCAGGATGGGAAAAAGAAATACCTATCAGATGTATTTCATGTCCCGAATATCACCAAGAATCTGGTTTCTGTTGGTCAAATGGTTGAGCAAGGCTTGCAGGTCAGATTTAATCCTCATGGATGCTTTGTTGAGGATATGAAAAATAAAGGTCACTTGATAGCAAAAGGAAAGAAGAAGGGCAGAATATTTACGTTGGATGCAGACATGCCTGAATTGAGTGCAGCAATGTTTGCACATGGGACCGGCGTAGTTGCAGATATTGATATTTGGCATAAACGCATTGGTCATGTTAATGTGTAGTGACTCAAATCAATGCAGGCCCAAAATATTGTTGCAGGATTGCCTAAATTCAAGGTTGCAGAAATGCATAAGGTATGTGAAGCCTGTCAACTTGGAAAACAGGCAAGGAAACCATTTCCTAGACATGTTCAAGAGAGTAAGAAGCCATTGGAATTAATCCACTCTGATGTGTGGACTACTAAAGCTGCATCTATTAGAGGCTGTCATTATTTTGTCACTTTTATTGATAACTATGGCAGAAAAGTTTGGGTGTGAAAGGTGAGAAGGATCGAAGCTTGCACGCGAGCTATGGCGGGAGAGCAAGCGCAAGAAAGAGAGAGACAAGAAATGGGAACTCCAACAGTCACAATGTGTGACCGGGCCTTCCTTTATTCAAACTGTCACTAAAAGAATAAAGAATAAAGTGACGTGACGGGCGCCCGCCACCTGCAGTGTGTAGTGGCGGGTACTGTCAGTGTAGTAATACACGGGGCGGCACGGCGGAGGCGCCTTTACCCCCAACAACCTCCCACTTAAAGGCGAATCTGCCCTAGTGAGAGAGAAAAGAAAAAAGAAAAGACAGTACAAATGTACATAGGTACAAGGGATGAGGAAAGGTGACATCTCATCCAATGCCCATCAACCTCCTGAGGAAGGCAAAGCGCTCAGTAGTGAGGCTCTTCGTGAGCAAATCTGCAGGATTCTCGTCAGTGGAGATCTTGACAAGGTCAACAGACCTGTCCTCCACGACACCACGTATGAAGTGATACCTCACCTCAATGTGTTTCGTCTTCGCATGGAAGACCGGATTCTTAGCCAACTGAATGGCACTCATAGAATCCGAATGCAGTGTAGGTGTAGCATCAATCCCAAGGTCAGCAACTAGACGGCCTAACCATATGGCCTCCTTGCAAGCCTCAGTGGCTGCAACATACTCGGCCTCAGTGGTAGACAAAGCCGTACACTTCTGAACCCTGGACATCCAAGAGATAGCCCCTCCAGCATAGGTGAATACATAGCCAGAAGTGGACTTCCTACTATCTGCATGTCCTGCATAATCGGAGTCAGTGTACCCCACGACCCCTGTATCCTGGCTGCCATAGCAAATACACATATCTGCTGTGCCCTTCAGGTACCTCATGATACCCTTCACGGCATCCCAATGTCTGCTGCCAGGTGTAGCCATATAGCGTGCCACAACACCAACTGCATGTGCAATATCTGGACGAGTGGCTATCATGGCATACATCAAACTGCCCACGGCTGATGCATAAGGGATCTTGGCCATCTCGGCCCTCTGCTCATCTGTCTGCGGACAATCGGCCTGTGATACCTTCACATAAGAAGGTAATGGACAGCCAATAGGCTTTACGTCCTGCATGCAGAAGCGCTCAAGGACTTTATGAATGTACTCCCGCTGTGAGAGATACAAAAGTCCCTAATGCCTATCGCGCTTAATGCGCATCCCAAGTATATGTGAGGCCTGTCCCAAATCCTTCATCTCAAAGCTCTTCTTCAGCTGAGATTTAAGAGCATCTAGCTCATCATGAGCTTTCCCTACTATCAGCATATCATCAACATAGAGTACCAAGATAAGCAAACTGCCATCACGGGCTTTCTTCGTGTAAAGACACGGATCCATAGCACTCCTGCTGTAGCCCTGTGACTGCATAAAGGCATCAAACTTATGATACCATTCCCTAGGTGCCTGCTTCAAGCCATACAAGCTCTTCTTCAACTTGCACACTAGGTGCTCCCTGCCAGGTTCTGCAAAGCCCTTAGGCTGATCCATATAGATCTCATCATGCAAGTCCCCATGTAGAAAAGCCGTCTTGACATCCATCTGATATAGATCTAAGTCAAGCTGTGCAACCAAAGCCAAGACTAAGCGCAGGGTGGTCATCTTAACCATAGGAGAGAAGACCTCATCAAAGTCCACACCATGTTTCTGCTTAAAACCCTTTGCTACCAATCTAGCCTTGTATGCCGGCTTGGGGTGTCCAGGGGTACTTTTCAGCTTGTACACCCACTTGCATGGCAAAGCCTTCTTGCCCTTAGGCAAGGCAACCAAATCCCAAGTCTCATTCTTATGCAGGGAGTCTATCTCAGACTGCATAGCCCTCTCCCAGGAGTGACTGTCACCCCTGCGCATAGCCTCATCATAAGTAAAAGGCTCTCCTGCATCTGTAACCAAAACATAATGCATAGAGGGCTGAAATCTGTCAGGTGGACGTCTATCTCTAGCAGACCGTCTCACCGCAGGCTCTGCTGCCTGTCTAACTACCTGTCCAACATCCTGGCCCTGTGGAGGAACTACTGCAGGCTGTACTACTGGCTGTGCTGGAGCTTTAGGCTCCTCCTGAAAGATCACTCTGCGGATCTCAACCACCTTCTCAGGCTGCCTGTGCATCTTGTCTTCATGGAAGACGACATCATGGCTGCGTACTATTTTCCGCGCCTGCGGATCCCATAGGCGATAGCCCATCTCTCCTGACTCACCATAGCCAAGGAATATGCATTTAATGCTCTTTGGATCCAATTTACTCCTCTTGTCCTTGGGCACATGGCAGAATGCCTCACATCCAAAGACACGGAGATGCGCATAAGAGGGTGGCTTACCAGCCCAAACTTCCTCTGCAACCTGGAAATCCAATCCACTGGAAGGCGATCGGTTTATGACATGCACTGACGTACTAACTGCCTCAGCCCAAAAACTCGGGGGTAGGCCTGCATGGCTAAGCATAGAGCGCACACGCTCCTGAATAGTCCAGTTCATGCGCTCAGCCAAACCATTCTGGGGTGGGGTGTAAGGGGCGGTCAACTGACGCTTAATACCCCTGTCGTCACAAAACTGCTCAAAAGCATGCGAGACATATTCTCCCCCATTATCTGTCCTAAGGCATTTCAGCCTATACCCAGTCTGGTTCTCAACAAGAGCAAGCCATCTCTGAAAAATTGCCAGGACATCGGACTTCTGCTTTATGGGATAAGCCCACACTTTCCTAGAAAAATCATCAATGAAGGTAACGAAGTACTTCGCACCACCCATAGACATGCAAGGCATAGGCCCACGAACATCGGAATGCACCAATGCCAAGGGCTCACTCATGCGTGGCCTACCCGATTTCTTATGCGTAGACCTATTCTGCTTACCATAAAGACAATGATCACACGAGTCAAAACATGCATAATCCAAAGGCGGAAGATACTGCAAACCAGATAACATTTTCATTCCTTTCAAAGACATATGCCCCAAACGGGCATGCCAAAGTGATACATGTGGGATAGAGCCCACTGCCAAAACATGGTCTACAGAAGACCCAGATACAACAAGAGGATAGAGGCTGCCAGCCTTGGCGCCTCTAGCAAGCACAAGTCTGCCTTTGGTAATCTTCCAGGCAGAATCCCCAAAACAGACATGAAATCCTGCATCATCCAACTGTCCTGCAGACATAAGACTACGCGTAAGCGCAGGTACATGACGTACATCCCTAAGCAAAAAGGAACTGCCAGTGGAAAACTGCAACTGAATATCTCCACAGCCCACAATATCAAGAGACCTGTCATCTCCAAGTCTGACTGATCCAGACACAGTACGGTAAGAGTGAAACCACTCACGGTAAGGCGTCACATGGAAGGACGCACCTGAATCCAATAACCAGCACTGTGCATACATACTAGGTGTCTCAGTCAAGTGTGAAGCATCAGAAGAACTAGCTGCAAGTATAAACTCATCACCACCATCGGACTCTTCAGTCTGCGTGACATTAATTTCCTCAATCTTGACGTTGGACTTCGCAGGTACTATGCTGCGATCAGAGGACTTCTCCTGCACTTTATCTTTCCCCTTATCCTTGCGCTTCTCATTGCGCAACTCATGACACTGTGGTCTAATATGGCCCTTTTTCCCACAATGATGACAAGTGACATTTGCATTGCGTCCATGCGACTTACTACGCGACTTGCCACCACGAGATTTAGACCGACCCTTCTGCGAGTCACGGCCTCGGCCATTACCACGGTCATACCTGTCATTCCTGCCTCTAACTGTCAAAGCATGACTACCACGAGAGGCATCCAAGTTTTTGCGATTCACCTCTTCCTGAAGAAGAGCACTCTCAACATCTGCCAATTTTAGAGTAGCACTAGAGGCACAAAGGGCAGTGCGGAATACATCCCATGACTCATTCAGAGTTCCAAGCAAGAAAAGAGGAGTTACTTCCTCTCCAAAGGTGATATCCTGCGAAGTCAGGTTCTTCAGTATAGCATGGAACTGGCTCAAGTGAGCAGACATAGTCGCATTATCCTTCATGCGCAGATCCATAAGCTGCTTCAACCAATACATCTGACTTGCCGGACTTTTCTTATCATAAAGATTCTTGATCTTATTCCATAGATCCCATGCACTCTGTGCTTCCTCAAATACATTATAATGTACCTGTTCAGTGAGAGACAATACAATCGTGGACTTGCATAGCTCATCAAGTTCAAGCCAGTCGTCAATGTCCATAGTTTCAGGCTGCTCCCCACTCAACCGAAGTGGCTTAATCTGAGATTTCTGCACCAAAACCTGCCATATTTGACTCTTCCAGTAAGAGTAGTTGGTACCATCCAACTTTGTAATGTTAAAGATGGCACTATCATGCGAAGATGATGCCATTATGCAGGCTGGAAATGCCCAAACAGCCCAAAACTGCTTGCTGTTTTACTGCAGAAACTGCCCAAAAATGACCAAAACGGGGTCCAAAGGGTGAGCAAAGTGTGCCAAAAGTTGCTGCCCACTTAGTACTAGGTGCGGTACACCAAATCAGGATATTTCAGCATGAAAAGTACACCTCAGTCCACCAATAACTGCTTGCTGTAATAAATTGCAGGTATGCAGTCTAGAGAGCAAACTGTCCCAAAATAGGATCCAATGTCAAGCAAACAATGCTAGGTCCAAAGCCGGCATGAAACGGACATAAGCAAGGCCAATGACAGTGAAAAGAACATGAGCTCAACACCAAGCATGTCAAAATAACATCTGCCAGTGAAAGGCACACCCCTAGACACTCTAGGCAAAGTGTTCCTGTAACTGCCAAAACCTGACACAAATAGGTATCTGCTCAAAGAGAAAGATCCAAATATGAGACTCAGCTCATAAGCATCCTGTGAACCAAGAGTACATCAATGCATATCCATAAAGATCGGAGTATGATCCCAAAGTCTCAATGTGTATGTAGCTGCTCAAGACATAAACTGCTCCAAATACATGTAAGTGCTCCAATAGCATGCAACCGTCAAAGGTCAAGAAAGCATGTAAAATGCTCCCACTGGCACAAAAGGCGTACAAAGCGATCTCAGAAGCTCAAACAACCCAAGAGAAAGCACCAGTGATAAGTGACCCTGTCAATGCATCAAGCGCATCCAAGAGAGCATGACATACATGAAGCACCGGTCGTATTAACCATGAAGCAATACATAAGCCCAAATAAGCTCTCGGTCAACTCAATGAAATCCAAATAGCAACCAAGATCAGTGATCAAGTAAGCCGGGAATGCTCAAATACATCCAAATCCAAGCTCCAAATGTCGGTATGGCATACACGAACCAAATAGCATATGTCACGAACCAAAGCATGTAATGCAAAAGCCTAACTGTCAAGCAGAGACATGAGGCATAGGCGGTCCACGAGCATGCCGAGTCGGTCCAAATGCCAGTGAAGACGGAGCTAATGCGAAGCTCAAAACCATCCCATAATCTCATACATATGCTCCAAGTCGTCCCCAAATGTCAGAGATATCATGCCAAAGCTCAAAGCATACATCCGGTATCGGTAGGTAAGTGCCAAAGCATGTAAAGTACCTTCAGCCCACTGTTATTCCAGCATGTATTTACTGTTCTAAACAGTAGATTTCAGCCCCAAATTCAAGCCAAAATCATGGTCAAACCAAATGCATACATCCCCAATACATCCGGGTAGGAAGTAGACCGCATACGGGCATCAAACAAGGTAACCGGAGTAGAGTATAAGCATTAAATGCCAATGCCAAGTGTGGCTGTCCTGTTTCCAGCACTGTATAACAGTAAATAACAGTCCCAAATCAGCCAATATTTCAAGCCAAAATCATGGCATAATCATGTGCATACATTCCCAAGGCACTAGGCATCATGTAGACCGCATACGGGCATCAAATAGCACAACCGGAATGGAGTATAAGCAACAAATGCTAATGCCAATGGTGCTGCCCTGTTTTCAGCCTGTTATGACAGTTTATGACAGTCCCAAATCTAAAGAAATCAGCCCCGAAAGATCAAGACCAATGCCCAAAGCTTTAATGACATCAAACATGAAGTCTATAGCCCTCTTGATCAAGGTAGAGAGCAAGAAGCAATGGCCAAGTGTGGAGCTGAAGTAGATGAGTGCTCACAGCCTGGAAAAAATGATGCAATCTGCCCTGTTGGTGCTGAACTTTCTGCTGCTCCACATGGGCTGAAAAAGGGGGTAATGGGGGGCTCAATGATGGCCCAAGGTAGGCACATACCAAGCCATGAAGGCCCAATGCAAAGGGGAGGGAAGATATGAGCTATGGAGCTCAAGAAGAGTGGCTGCCCTTTGTTCCTGCCCTGTTTCAATCTGAGAATACACTCAAATGCCTGCAAATGCTGAAGCAATACCTCAAGGGCAAGGCCCTGATGAAGCTCAAGAAGGCCAGGATGGAGCTCGGGAAGCCGGGGCGAGTCGGGAGCTCAAGAGGTCGGCTATGGCTGCCGGGATGGAGACCCAATGCGTGAAGCGAGTCGATGCGAAGGTCAGGAAGCACCGAGTCGAGCTCGAGCAAGAGAATGCCAAGCTCTGATACCAGTTGAAAGGTGAGAAGGATCGAAGCTTGCACGCGAGCTATGGCGGGAGAGCAAGAGCAAGAAAGAGAGAGACAAGAAATGGGAACTCCAACAGTCACAATGTGTGACCGGGCCTTCCTTTATTCAAACTGTCACTAAAAGAATAAAGAATAAAGTGACGTGACGGGCGCCCGCCACCTGCAGTGTGTAGTGGCGGGTACTGTCAGTGTAGTAATACACGGGGCGGCACGGCGGAGGCGCCTTTACCCCCAACAGGGTGTATTTTATGAAAAAGAAAAGTGAAGTGTTTGGGCATTTCAAAACTCTTAAAGCTATGGTTGAAAAAGAAACAGGCCTGCAAATAAAATGCCTAAGGTCAGATGGAGGGGGAGAGTACCTCTCAAATGAGTTTGCAAGGTTCCTGCAGGAGCATGGCATAAAACAGCAATATTCATGCAGTCATACCCCACAACAAAATGGAATTGCAAAAAGGAAAAACAGGCATATTGGAGAGATATCTCATGCCATGCTCAACGAAAAAGACTTGCCAGATTTTTACTAGGTTGAAGCAGTTGCTACAGCAGTCTACATAATGAACAGGACTCCCACTGGAGCAATACATGGGATGACTCCAGAGGAGAGGTATACTGATAGGAAACCAGATATTTCTCATTAAATTTTTTTTGGATGCATTGCCTATGTTCATGTGCCAGATGAGTTGAGATCCAAGTTGGATCCAAAAGCTAAGAAGTGCATCTTTATTGGTTACTTTCTGCAAGCAGAAAGGATATAAATGCTATAACCCTTCTACTCATAAGTTTATAGTGAGCAGATATGTTGTTTTTGATGAGATGAGTAGCTGGTATAAACCAGTAAATGTGATTGATGATGTAGATGCACAAAATGGTAATGCTGCACAAAATTCACAACAGTAGTCACAAAATATTAGTGAACCTGGAGTGTCCTCTAGCAGTGGTTCACATTCTTCACCATGGACAGGTAGATTGAGATCAGGAGAATCTCCTCAAAGCAATGCAGATAGTGGTATGTAGGTTTCACAAAAAGGAAAAGAGAATGTAGATCAGCCCATGTTTGATGTGAATGCAGGTCACTCTTATGTGGATGGTGAATCCAGTGGCTCAGAATAGAGCATTGATGATGAGTTGGGTATTCCTTCTATTGTTACACGTGGAGTAAGGAAGACCATGGATGTTTTGAGAGCACCTGGGAGTGAACCTACTCTACCAGAGTTAGGTATCCTATGGATAGGCTGAAATATGATGGATTTACAGCCATTCACTATGCCTATATGGTCAAAGTGATACAGGAACCAGAACCCACTTCTTTTGAGCAAGCCATGGGAAAAGAAAAATGGGAGAAAGCCATGGATGAAGAAATGGATGCCTTGGAAGCAAATGCTACATGGGAATTGGTACCTTTGCCTAAAGATAAGAATGCAATTGGTTGTAAGTGGGTTTATAAGGTGAAGCACAATGTAGATGGTTCTGTGAACAAATACAAGGCAAGATTAGTAGTCAAGGGGTATGCACAAACATATGGCATTGATTATGAAGAAACATTCAGTCCGGTTGCAAGGATAGAAACCGTAAGAGCAGTCATTGCTATGGCTACATCAAAGGGATGGTCTTTACATCAAATAAATGTAAAGAATGTCTTCTTGCACGGTGATTTGCAAGAAGAGATCTATATGGAGCAGCCACCAGGTTATGTACATGCTATTCATCCTGAGTTTGTTTGCAGGTTGAAGAAAGCCTTATATGGTTTGAAGCAAGCACCTAGAGCATGGTCTGACAAGATAGGACAGTATCTTGTCACTATTGGCTTTCAGATTTCCAAGGCAGATTTCTCACTTTATGTGAGAAAAACAGAGAAAGGTATTATGCTACTTGTCATTTATGTTGATGATTTGATTATGACAGGTGATAGTGATGAAGATATCCTTCATGTGAAAATGCTATTGAAGCAGAAGTTTGAGATGAAGGATTTGGGAGAGCTGCATTATTTCTTGGGCATTGAGGTGATTAGATCACCAAGTGGGATACGGCTCTTGCAGAGGCAGTATGGATTGGATATGCTGTCCAAATATGGGATGACAGGCTGTAAGCCTATTTCAGTTCCTTTGGAGCAGAATGTGAAGCTGAGCGCAAATGCAGGTAAGCTTCTAGAATACCCTACTATGTACAGACGCATAGTAGGAAGTTTGATTTATATGACTATTACCAGGCCAGATTTGAGCTATATTGTTGGATTGGTAAGTCAGTTTATGCAGGCTCCAAGGAAACCGCATTTGAATGCGGCTAGACGCATACTCAGGTATGTGAAGTCCACATTGCAATATGGACTATTTTATGAGATTGGGGTTCAGATACAGTTGCATGGATACACTGATGCTGATTGGACTGGTAGTATTTTTTATAGACGATCTACCAGTGGATATGTGTTCTCTTTTGGGAGTGCTGCAGTCACTTGGAGCAGCAAGAAACAGCCTACAGTTGCCTTGTTGAGCACAGAGGCTGAGTACAGGGGTGCAGCAATGGCTGCATGTGAGGTAGCTTGGTTGCATAAGCTACTTTATGATATGCATCAACCTACAGATGGGCCAGTTGTCATTTATTGTGACAACATGAGTAGTATACACTTGGCAAATAACCCAGTCTATCATGCTAGAACAAAGCACATTGAGGTGCATTATCACTATGTGTGTGAGAGGGTTTTATTAGGTCTTATTGATCTAGTTTATGTCAGCATAGAGGATCAGGTAGCTGACATATTTACGAAGGCATTGGGCGCAGAGAATCTGCGCAAGTTCAGAGACCTGCTTGGTGTGCAAGAATTGGGATTGAGCTTGAGGGGGAGTGTTGAGATATCGAGCTCTACTTGTGATATACCCGGGTGACCGTTGTGCATTTATGTCACGGACTTGTTAGCTGCAGATGCGGTTGGTACACCGCCCATGAATAATAGCTAGATGACAGCTATCCTTATCTACTCTAGTTCGTGGCTCAGTTAGTATGCCACCTTAGTTAGTTGAGTTTGGTTTGAGACCGATATATAGGGATCTTCTATTTCTCTGTATCTGAGTTCTTTTTGGCTTACACAACTAAGAAGAGAAAAATTATTTTCAGCCTCCACCTTTGTGTGTATTCCCCCATTGTGTAAGTGAGAAAGCTACAAGTGAGACTCCTTCCTTCTCTCCCACAATCTTGACACAAGAGTGATCCAATTTCGTAAGAGTCATACATGAAACTTACAAACGCTAACTTGCACTCCAAAGACTATAAGAGAATGTCTACTACCACTCAACTACCACCCGAACACAGTAACAATCCACTTGCGAAGATCCTCCTTGGTCGATCACACGTACTTAGCATCAAACCATCTTCTCCTAAACTGCAAGAGGCAACACACAATCCTTAGAAATGCCCAAAAAATCAAAACCCATTTTTGCTTAACTTGAAAATTTCTTACCCAGTACTTTGGTGGCTTTCCAATCACCCCACCCTCGATGATGCTTCTCATGTAAACCATCACATAGAACTCGCAGTCCACTGCATTTGTTTGTTGAGGGCCCTAGTTATAGCAAAACACAAAAAGAAGGTTAGATGAGCCTTTTAACCTAATCCCTAAACCATGAGCGACCCTTATGCGACGTTCATAAAGTACAACCTTTATGTGCATAAGCTTCATTTGATCCACTTTTGACAATATGTTGGCACATTCCGCGTCTATGCAACACCTAGACAATGCATACACATCCATGTAACACATACACACGAGTGATAAAAAAACAATATGTGGAACAACATCACAATCCACACAAGCAAATGGGGTTGGGCGGATTTAGTGTACCTGTATACGGGGGGCAAGCATTCCATGGGATCAGTACACCCCAATGAATCAAGGTATAAGATGGCACCTCGATCATAAGGCAATTTCTCGATCCTTTTCAGTCTAGGGTTGTAGACAACGAACAGGCTTCAATGTGACTTGCAACAAAACAAGAATGCATGTCACACCATCAAGATTAAGTGAAAGTCCCTTGCAAATAACAATCTGGTCACATGGCATACAAACCTCAAAACCACTAGAAAGAAAATAAAAGTGTCTGTCGTGGGATTGGTGCCGTCAAAGTAATTCTTCAAGGCCACAATGTCATGCTCCTCAATCATGGACAAGTACGGATACCACAAACTATCGACAAAGCACACATCATGTGTATGCTCTCTCGGAAGCACATGCTCCATCCATCTAGAACCAAAACTATCGTTAGTAATGTAATCTATGATATTACCCTAAACCCTCAACACCACATATTGTACAATGTACTACTCACATGGAAAATAGATTCAACGTGCGTGTTGATGCCTCTTCAGGACGAAGCAAGGCATCAATCAAGGCCTTGTCAAAGTCAGCATGTAGCGTCGACCATGATCCCACAAGCTCTTTGTACACACAACTCTCCAACCTAAAATGCAAATCCTCCATTATTATGCTTTCACATAGAACTAACATACGCAATGACAAGCATACCAAGAGATATGAACATACCTTGATGTGACATTTTTTTGGCCCCTTGTCTTGACAAGAGACCCATTCTTCGTAACATCTATCATGCCACTGCCATATACCTGCAATGTGATACGGGGCTAATATTCCCATGAGGGGAGGAGATGGTGATGGGGCTGGGTGCAGGTGATTTAGGTGAGAGAAGAAGGGATGTGAATAGCTTCCTCCTATCGACCTACAATCCCAATAAGCCACAAGTCACAATTCAAGTCTCACAATCCACGTATTTCTCACCATTATCCATAAGCATCAACAATAAATACTAACCTAGGGAGCCACGTCTTCATCACTAGTGGCAGGACCACACTGCAACAAGCCATCTACCTCCATTTGTAAGTTCTGCTCCTTTACTTCTGACTCATGGTGATGGTCAATGGAATCACCCTCACCACAGGCAACCCCATCAATATCACCACTCGCCAATCCTTCAGGCTCTCTAATGTGGGGCCGTTTCTATGCCACAACCAAGTCATTTTTAAACATGCGTTAAAATAAATGTGAGATAATTAAACCAATATATTGCATTGCTCACAAGAGAATAAATATTAGATACTCACAAAAGCGACTACGAACTCTTCTTGTGTCATGGTACGCTCCTCCTCCTCTAGCAAGTCCCATAAGTGTCTTGCTCTTGCATATTTCCCTCTCTCATACTTCTTGCGAGCTAGCTCTAATTTTCTCTCCAAGTTTTCAAAATGACTCTCAGCCCAAGTCTCAGCCTGGCGAAGCCATGCATCAACAACAACATGAGTGTGTGTGGTACCAACAGGGCGACCCGAGGAATATCTATATGAATGCCATGCTCATCCTCAAGTGGACGACCATGCTAACCCTCCTCTTCATGTTCACGTGTCTCTTTGGGCAAAGGATATCATCACGGCATTGCCGGACTTGAGAGCCATCAAGGAGAGTGATCTCCGCATACGGTGCTTGACCCTAAGCAAGCACATGCATAGTGAGTGGCCACCACATCACAATGCCAAAATCTTAGAGAGCACCATAATGCCATCGAACACTATGCATGGTATTGCAAAACTCTTACCAGTGAGTGAGTCTCAAAGATGGCACCATCATTGTGTGGCGAAGGTGCAACACGCTCGTCGTGGCTTTCACAGGTAGGCTGAGAAGGTAATGTTACCTACAAAATAAAAATGGAGGCACCCCTCATGAACTCATTATAAATCAATACAATTCATTGAAAGCAGAAATCAAAAGATAAATGAAACTTACAGTCCTCTTTGATCGTGTGCATGGATGGTCTCGTTGTTGGGGCGGAGCCTGCGAGGATTGACCCCTCGTGCATGGTGCCATAACAAAGTGCCTATCAACCCTAAACCTGAACAAACGTCACAATTCATGTTACACAAGATAAGTGAACGATCACCCCTAAAACCCCAACAAAACCAAAGACCAAGCACAAAAGAAGACAGGAATCAATGCTAAATCCCAATAAACAACTATCATAAACAAGAATCATAATCCATGACACACTCATGTTCGATTAGTTTACCATCCTTGGAATGCATATTTTCAATTCTGGGTTTACTTCTAGGTCCTAGGCACATAATTTTTCAAGTGAACAAGGTAAAAGCTACACAATTTATAGTAATATTGTGTGCTATTTAGACAAACATTGCTTACATACCTTCTATAGCTTTCCTACCTCTTTCTACAAATTACTTTTCTTGTTGAAATGCTACATTATTTAAGTTGTTTATCCTATAGCAACAACTCATAAAGGTAGCAAGATCACACCCAAAGAGTTTTGAATTTGCAAAAAAGTAAAACCTAGTAACTTTATACTTTGAACTATAACATAGCAACTTTGAATCTTTGAACCAAAACATACATGACCGATGTAAATAACTTGAACAGTTGAAATAGATTTCATTGAATGCCTCAAAACATAGGTGAATTATAAATGAACTTGATGTAGTAAATCAAATAAATGTTCTTCCAAACAAAAACATAATGCATCAAGATTGTATAGTTGATGCATTGCACTAAGCCATGATGTTAGGTGAATGACTCTTTATGTTTTACACAATCTAGGTTTAAAAAGTTTACAAATGACATCTCTTTAAAAACATGTATATATCATATGTTATTGAATCAATACAATATAGAGTCTTGCCCATTCTTTGGGCCAATATTTTTATGCATTTATATTGACTTCGGGTTTTGGGCGTTTCATCAGCTAGTTTATTTCTCCTGTTTATGCTTGTTCAATCTTGAACACACTATCATACAAGTATAATTTTGGTGCATGTCAACATAAACACATCATTAAATAACTATTAACTTGAAGATGATTGTATTAACCATCAACATCTCCCCTTAAATATGTATATACAATAAGTTGCCATGCTAAACCATACAGTATTTTACACATTGTTTGCACTAATCTTTCAACACATATATATTTGCTTTAGGATTTTAATTGTTTTGTTGTTGAGTGTTATGTTTTTCTTTATGGTTGTGCAATTGACAATGGGTTGTACAAGTATAATTTTATTGTATGCCAACATAAAGGTAAACATGAAGTAAATTTCAAATTTCAAAGTGATGGTATTAACCATTCATATCTCTCAAAATACATATATAAACATATGTTGCCTTGCAAAAAAACTACACTACTTTACACATCGTTTATACTGATCATTCTCAATGTATAAATATTGGGCATAAGGTTTCATATGTTATGTTTTCCATGCATATATTTACTATTTATAGTTGTTGAACCTTAAAATACATGATCATGCAAGTTTAATCTCAATACCTCAAGTTTAATCTATGAGCGTGTGACCTCGAGTAGTTTGTCGGAAGGAGCGTGTAACCTTAGGCAGTTAGCATGTGACCTCGGGCAGTTTTCGAGCTTGGATGGACACCTGAGGTTGAGCTTGGACGAACTAGGTCCAAACCCAGCCTCGAGCCGCAGAGTGCCGATGACCTCGAGCTAGTCCTGAGCAAGGGCATCACCCCGTTGTAGAGTAGACCCAGCCTTGAGCTAGGCGGTGTTGGCACCGATGACCTCGGACTAGTCCTGAGTTGGGGTGTCTCCCCGTTGGAGAGTAAACCCAACCCTACCGCGCAGAGCACTGATGACTTCTGCGAGTCCTTTGCAGGGGCGTCACCCCGTCAGAGATGGCACGGAGATAGACTTGAGTGGGGGCGGGGGCAGAGATGGTCGGAGATGGGGAGAACCTCAACTAATATTTCATGGGAGATAGTCCCGAGACCGAGATGGAGTACGCGGTGCAGAGTCGAGCGAGAATTACAAAGATTCTGACCCGCCAATCATGGTTAGTTAAGGCATGATCAGAACTACGACGCGAGTGGGGTCCACGAACGTCCGTCACCTTGCGGCAGTTTCCTGGGCATCCAGGTTTAAATTTTGGTGCTGGGTTTTCAATTGAAAGATGGGTTTACTTCTTCGTAGATCGACGTCAGAGATGGAGATCGAGGTGGCTCATGCATCGTTGATCCCATCTCTTGGGGGTTATAAAGACCCCGGGTCATAAAGACCCTGTGGGAGATAGTCCTGAGGATCTGCGAACCAAAGGACTTCCTAAATAGACTAGCGCAGGGCACGACTCTCTAAGTGCTAAGCACTCGTGCAGGTCGAGGGGCTCTCGAAGTGCTAATAATTTTTAGGAAGGGAGATGGGAAGCTATCGTGTACTATAATATAAGGGGTCCATCAAAGAGGCAGGGCCCATTCTGAAGAAGCCATTCGCTCTTTTGTGATGCTTTTTGTGCGCACACACATGGAAGGGGCAGGTACTTGTCTTCCTCTTCGTTTTTCGTCAAAAGAGGGCGCCATAGCCTGCACGCACGCACACAGACAGGTAATCTCTCTCTCTCTCTCTCTCTCTCTCATATTCCGGATCGCGGCTGGTTGCATTCCCTATTCTTGCAGATTTGTCCCTAAATCTTCGTCGATCCATCGCGCAAAACGCTCCTGCGATCTGTCCTGCTTCTACATTTCTTCTCTCCTTAGATCACCGAGTGATTGATCATACATGCATGTAGCTTTGTTTCTTTGCCTGATTAGATCAACTTTAGGCGCAAGTTAGCTTGATGCTACGATTCAATAAATCTGGGAGAGGCGAGGCAATTTTTAGTTTTCCCTCGCAGCATTAGGATGCAGGGTGTAACTGCTCTCCCCCTTGAATTTGTAACCCCGCACAGGCAATGAGTAGGATGATGTATATGGCCAGTTAACAAATCTTGTGTGTCCATACATATAAGAATGTAATTCTCAATACAAATCTGTTGTAACTTGTTAATAAGTTACAAATTTGGTGCTGATTTATTGCTTGTCGTACTCTATGAAAAGAAATCTTTCCAATGGAGCATTGATTTGCATTTCTTTAACAATGGTGGTAACAAGTTACAAATTGGATGCTGATTTATTCCTTTCCCTACTATGTGAAAAGAAGTCTTTTCCAAGGAGCACTGATTTGTACTCCTTTAACAATGATGTTGTAACCTGCTTATTTATTTGCCTGTACGTGTTCTTATTTTGTTGTAAATGCAGGCTGCCATAACCAGGCTGCACTCGTGCTTAGGCAAATGACCGAGCTGTAGAACCCTGACATTCTCAAATTCAAACGATTCAATCTTTGAATCTGTGTACTCACCATGGAAAGCTTCGCCACACCATATCCCATCATCTTTCATGATGGTGAACGCGAGCATGACAAGGGGCATGTGGGCGTGCATTCCGTGCTCACATTCAAACGATTTCAGGCTCTCCTCAGTCAGAAAGTAGGGCTTCCTGCAAGTCAGTTGTCAGCAGTTTTTGTCTGCAGACGGACAACAAAGGATACAGACAAACGCCAGAAGTTACCTATCAATGAGAACACAAATTTCAACATCATACTCAACCAGCATAATCCAATGTGGGAAAAGGATTGTCATTTCCTCGTAGCTTTGAAGAAATCCAAAAAGGAAAGGAAGGTAACGAGAAGGCGAAATCCAGAAACTGAGTATGGAGATTATGATAGTTCTGTTTCCCCCAGGGGTGGCACATCATCTCCAGATGAGCCTTCCAAGTCTGGGGACTCCATTCAAGAAGAATCTAAGCCAGATCCATTATCAACAAGTCCAGAGAAAATCCAAAGGTCACCTCAGTTTAGCACTTTGTCTGTGAATCTTGCAAATCAAAGGTTTAATGGGACTAAAATTCCTGATGGCAAGAATGGTGGTGAAATAATACTGCTGACACGAGATCATTCAGGTCTGAGCAGTCCTCCCCAATCTTGTTGGCAGAGTCAGGGTCAAATGGACAAGACCATAGGGTTAGGGCCCAATGGTTTTCCGCAGACAGAGAGGCATTTGACACAAGGATTGCTGCTGCAACAACCAGACCATAAGGCTGTGGTCACTCAGCCACTTTGCCAACAGCATGTGGTTCCCCAGGGTACAGACAGATTTCAAGACAGACAGTCTGATGCAGTGCCTGCAAGGTCTCCAGTTTTGCTACACAGGAAAGGAATTTTGAATCTTTCTGGGACCCCGCCTTCTTCCCCTTTGTTCTCACAGCTACCGGCAACCCGGTCAGGTGTGCACCCTTCAACTCCGCGTATGCTGCAACCTAGATTAGCCAGTGGCATCACTGGGCTAGCATCAGGGACCAGTACGGCACTCACTTTACAAGAAGCACAGGCTCAGTATCTGAATTTGCAGTCCCATCACACAGACCAAATGCATCTCAGCTCTCAAGCTCTTTCAAAGATGAGAGGAGTTGTGCGTGGCCTGGCTGCCTATGAAACTCGCATGTTTCAACCTTCAGGAGTCTGTCGGCATTGCTGTAATTTCAGAGAGAGGAATATAGATCCTACTCCCTTTCATTTGTGTGTACATGACAGAATTACTCTGGGTTTTAGAGGACCATCACCTGCTGGACCTATAGAGAGACCTGTCAAAAGAGTGGAGGCTGCAGCATGACAATTCTGTGCTAGGACATCCCTGCTTTCAAAGTCTTGAATGAGAATGGCATTCCTAGATCTTACATCTGCTAGTTTTGGAGCAGTAAAGTGCTGCACAGATCTACAAAGATTTACAGAGTCTAAAATCCTGTAAACCTCTTTTTTAGGTGTTTAGAGCTTCTGTATCTTTTGCAGTATCTCAAGGCTGTTTCCGTTTTTATTGTGGAAGGTCTTGCAATTGATGATTACATTTTATACTGCACGTTTCATTTTGAAACTGTTCAAGAGCAACTGATGTTTATACAGTTGATCAGTAAATTTGCTAAAAGCATTCTCAATCCAACCGAAACATGTACACTTGTAAGAATTGTGAGTGTGTCCCAGATAGTTGAGTAGTCTAGGTGAGAAACAGGTTACCACTGCGTGTGTGGAGATCCTTGAAAGAATAGGTGGTATTGTCATGTGTTGGGGGGTGTGTGTGTGTGTGTGTGGAGAGAGGAAGAGAGAAAGGTTGTATCACCTTTACTTCTTCAAGACAAAAAAGGAGAGGTCATATAACCATTTTCTTGTAAGTTTTGATGAGCCATTTTTCTATAAAAGTATCGCACTTGACAAGTGGGTTTGGAGTTTATCAAGTGATGGGGTTCGAGTAGGTTCTTGTCTACACCTAAAACATGGTCGACTTTAGCCTTGATCCATAATGTGTTGTGGAGGATTAATAGATTGATTGTCATCTCAAAGTAGACTAAACATCATCAACCTTTGTAATTCCTGGAGGGGGAAGGCGTTTTGGGGGGCGGGGGGCGGGGCAAGAAGGATGCCAATTTGGTAAGAGCTCTTGAATGGAAAAAGTTTAATGGTAAGATTGAGGGGGAGAGAGAGAGAGGATGCCGATTTCGTAGTGAACTTGAATGGGAAAATCTTAGAGACAATGGTAAAGGTTTAGAGGGAAACTGAAAATATGGAATTATAATGGCTAATTGTCAAGAACTAAGTGAAGACATCCAATGGCTAATTGTCAATAATTAAGTGAAGGCATCCAATGTCTATATTGTTAAGACGTGGAGCCATTTGATAACCATCCCTTAAAAAAGTTGCATTACAATTGAAGTCCAAAAGAAGTTCATGTGATAAAAAAGGAATTAGGGGAATTGGCCTCTTAGATTGCTCTTAATATGGAATTATAATGGCTAATTGTCAAGAACTAAGTGAAGACATCCAATGTCTATATTGTTAAGACGTGGAGCCATTTGATAACCATCCCTTAAAAGTTGCATTACAATTGAAGTCCAAAAGTTCATGTGATAAAAAAGGAATTAGGGGAATTGGCCTCTTAGGGTCCAAGCTAAATTGTAAAATCCCAACAAATTGTGCGAACACTTCATATTTATCAACCACTTAAGGTTTGACCATTACAAATGTTGCCAATCTACACAAGCAAATCCTAGAAGACAACTACATTTTGGCATATGTCCTTATAAGTTCCCAAAATATGGCAACATAAAGTATATCAGAGATTTGTTAGCTATTAGGGCATATGCTATTACAATAGTTTAACTACCCCAAATTAACTTAAGTTGCCCACTCATAAGACTTGTTAAGAGCTAATTCAATTCAGATTAAGTTAAATTTTTTGTATAAACTCTCTTTCCTTCTAAAGTAAAATTCTTGAGAGAGCCCTTCCTTTTTGTAATTAAAGTAGTGTTAAGAGCTCTTCTTGGAAATGTTCTTGGAAATGAGGGCAGTAACATGCACACGTGTGTCACTCTTTTCTTGTAAAATTTGTAAAAGACAATTGGCATCCTTTTGAGTTTATAAACCATCACCTTCTTGGTATCCTAGCAAAGCTTTTACTTTAGCTTGGTTGTATGGTCGTAGTTTGTTGTGTAGATTTGTTCTATTCAAAGATTGTATGAATTTGTTATTCAATATGAACTGTAATTTGAGGAACTTTTTTGTGATAGGCAACTTGAAAGTATTAAAAGATATGCAACTTGAATGTATTTAAAAACTATAACTGAGAAGTTAGAGCTAAAGGTGAATGCGTGTATTGATGCACAGCTATAACTTCAATTGGGTTGCAGAGCTAGCTCACAATTCGTACCTCTTAAAAAGATCATCTCTATCATTTAGTCTTTGGAACCAACATGGAGAAATACAAAAAAATAGTGACCATTGAACATTAGAATCATGGGAAAATAATTAAAAATAGTGACCATTGAACATCAGAATCATGGGGAAATACTTAAAAATAGTGACCATTGAACATTAGAATCATGGGAAAATAAATTATGCCTACTGCACTGTAGATGCATTCTTAATTTGAACCATGATAAAGAGGTAGCTATGAGTTTTAATGTGGTAGGAACAATCCCAAGATGCCTTAAAAGGCATATCCCACAAATCCAAGACTTCAACCGTAGTGGACATTTCCATGCTTTTTTCCTCACTTTGAAGAAAACTGTTTGGTCTCATCCTCCTTTCTCAACTAGAGTTATGATCCTCATCCTCATCCTCTGTATTAATCACTCGATAATTCCAGGTCCTCTCGCATTCCCATAATTTCTCTCATGTGGTTAAACCAAAATAAAGGAATCAACCCCACGCCATGATCAGGTAAGAACCACGGAACCCCATATGACCTTGCAAAAAAGAAGGGAGCAGCAAGGTCTGCTGTCTACTACTGTGCTCATTCCTGTTCTAAAACTATAATATTGGAGGAAGGCAGCCAACAGGTTAGGCATGCTCACAGGCTGTGTTCAATAATCCTCATCTGCATGCAATAATGCAAGGGGTGTTAGATCCTCACCTCACCCAACATTTAACCAAGAAAGAGTTACAAAAAACAGGTAGTTTTCAACGGTCTGGCTTCTACATCCTCCAATACAGTATGTATCTGCTAGGATATCCTTGATGGAGCTGAGAGAACCCAGCAAGTGGCGAGATGCATCCATGGCAAGGTGTACAATGTGTCATAATGGCTACATCCAGGGCGGAAGGCTTGCTGGGAGATGCATCGATGGTAAATATACAATGTGTCAGGATGGCTATGTCCAGCCAGGAAATGGAAGGCAAAGAAATGCTCTATGAGTATGAGTATGCGCACGAAGCCAAAGAGAGGTTTGTGTCACCACCACTTGGGCTTCTCAATGAAGATCAAGGCATCAACTTTGTACTTGTGTATCCATGAAGTTGTGATATTTAGCACAGCCAGACATTCAAGCTTTGAAGCTCATACATGTACTTGATGAGCAAGAACAGGAGCCACAGAGGATAACCATATCAAAGGTTGGTATGGCGTGTGGATATGCCTGCTGTCAATGCTGGAATGTCCTTGCACATGTAAAATGATGTGCGCCATATGTAATGGGATGCCAGGCCCATATGGTGGTGGCTAAGGTTATGGTGGGTTGGGAAACACAATGCACATTGTGCAGCAGAGATGGAG
This sequence comes from Lygodium microphyllum, assembly GCF_053477565.2. Classification (NCBI taxonomy): domain Eukaryota; kingdom Viridiplantae; phylum Streptophyta; class Polypodiopsida; order Schizaeales; family Lygodiaceae; genus Lygodium; species Lygodium microphyllum. The sequence goes on along the minus strand of NC_141157.1, from coordinate 77,474,663 downwards.
AATTGAATGAGAAGAAGAGAGCCAAGGAAAAGATATCCTACTGGGATGAATCGCAACAAATTTCTAAAATCACTTGCATTGTAAAGACAAGTCCATCAATCAACACAACTGTACAATTGTATACTTACATTAACGAATCTGCTATATACACTTGGGTGATCAGGGCAAGCATGGGCTTTCATTTTGTAACCTTGGTTTGCTTGCACCTTGACCAAACAGGAAAACAAAAGATCATAGGACATGCCTCCTGTCTAATTTGAGTGGTCCAACCAATTGAACCATACACAGGGTGTCTCAAGCAGGGCCCATATGGCATAGTTACTCCAATCTCCTTGTGTGAAATTGATGTATTGCAGCTTTGAGTTACTCTTCACGAGCTTCAGTTTTGTGCTTGTGGCCAAATTGATGTTCGTATAGCCTGTAATTTTGGTCTCGTTCAATCACAATTGCTGAAGCACCTCCCCCACCATTACATATCGCAGCAACACCAATCCTCTTGTCTTTCAGGGCAAGACATGTGATGAGACTGATGATGATACGAGCTCCTGTGGCACCGATAGGATGTCCAAGAGACACTGCTCCACCATGGATATTCACATGATCAGATGACAACCCCAGCAATTTCTGATTAGCAAGGTCCACCACCTGGCAATAGGGACAGCTGTAATGGTGAGTGCCAGCTTTAATTTCTTTGGAACAATGTGTGAATCAGGTAGCTTAACAGAAACATAATCTGTAAACTTACTGAGAAGGCTTCATTGATTTCAAACAAATCCACATCCTTCAATTGCAAGCCAGCTTGTTTCAATGCTGAAGGAATAGCAAGGGCTGGGGTTGTTGGAAACTTCTCAGGAACCTACAGAAAACCACAGGTTTTAGACACACATAAAGTTGTAAACCTGGCTTTCTGCATTGAACAGTGAGACAGATAAAGGAGCAATATAAAGAGCATTCGGTAGGACGGTTAGTATTTAAGGGAGTAAATGAAAAGCAGCACAAGGACCAATATGAAGATGTCACATTGTAGACCCTGAATTCTTTTTCAAAAGGAAACTCCGATAAAACAGTGTTCATCTCTAACTAAAATCCTGCCAGCTTACAAACAGAAAAAGAAAAAATTGGATACCTGTTCAGCATCACTAAATCCACGTATGTAAGCTAAAATTGGAAGCCCCTTCTCCTTTGCATGCTTTGCAGATGCCAACACAAGGGCAGCTGCTCCGTCACTAATACTTGAAGCATTCCCAGCAGTTATTGTGCCATCAGGTTTAAAAACTGGAGGCAACTTTTGCATCTTGTCTGGATCAAACTGATAGCCAATACATTCAGGCAATGCACATTACCACCTCAAAAGTACATCCCAAGACTATGTAAATCAGTTAGAGCTATGAAGAAAAATTGATACCTTGGAGCATTCCTCATCCAAGTCGACAACCTCCTCATGTTTGCCCTTCTTGCCAGGAATAACCACAGGAACAATCTCAAATTTATAAGCTCCTATTGCTTGAGCTGTAGTTGCCCTCTCATAGCTTTGAATAGCATGAGAATCCTACAATCAATATAACTAGTCATTTTACAATTAGCATACAACAAATAAATGTTTGCAGCCATAAACAATAACAGGACATGTTGAATCATTACCTGCTCTTCGCGTGATATTTTCATCTCTTTTGCGCATATTTCTGCAATCATTCCCATGGATAGATCCTCCATACTATCATGCAGCCCGTCAACCAGCAAGCTATCCTTAAGTGGTAAGTCACCCAAGATAGAAGCAGAACGATGCCGAGCTAAGAGATGTGGAGAATTTGACATGCTTTCCATGCCCCCTGCAAGAACCAAATCGCGCATACCTAGCATAATGCTCTGAGCTCCAAGCATAACCGCTGAGAATAAAGAAACCTAAGTCAGCTGGAAAGTATTGAGCTGAAGAACCCAGAGGCTTTATGCTATTCATGTTTCGACAGACCAAATCTTCTCACTTTGCTATCCAGAATCAAACAACATGTAATAAACATAAGGAATGAAAACTTCTCAACAATTGTAACATTGAAATATTTCATTCTCAGACAATTACTCTGCTATATCAGGAGTGGTCTCTTTGTTTTTATGGTCAATACTGTGACTCTTGATGATTTACAGTCCTAAAACCTTGATGATTATTTAAATGCTGTGTGGAATTGCCTAAGCAGATTCTGGTGCCATCTCAGTCGTTGCTTCAATTTTGCGGACCAGAGCAGAAATTTCAGCATATCATCAAGATTCAAGATGAATCAGGCAACATTGCATACCCTTCAAAATGCAAAACATTACAAACCTAACATCCTAGAGCCCAAAATGGCCTAGCAAGAGTGGCTTGCTACCTTAAAGGCGGAGACTACCCATACTGCTACAACAAAAAATATTCTTCAGTTAACACTTTCTAGGCTAGAAGTATGCACATCAGACAGATTTTAGAACGAATTGCTAAGAAGTATGATAATATTTATATGAAGTTCAGACCACTCCAAGTTCTAGAAGAATAATTGACAGCCATACCTTTCATGCCAGAGGCACAAACTTTATTCACAGTTGTGCATACTGTAGTAGGTGCCAGTCCTGCGCCCTGTTTGAAAGAGACTCGCATAAAGTAATCAAAATGCAGCAGCTGAAATTTATTCAAGATTCTAATCACATACAAACCAGAGCAGCTTGGCGAGCAGGTGCTTGTCCAACTCCAGCACTCAAGACAAGGCCCATGTAAACCTCTTGAATTGATTCAGTCCTTAAATTGGCACCTTGTAGAGCACCTGCTCAGCACATTTTGATTGATTAAGTCAGACATGGAGAAGAAACAGACAGCCTTAAATCTTCTGAGGAAGTCGTGGAACTGAAGGTTTAAATGACACCACTGAGTTCAATCTAACTTCGCTTCTCATCTTATTCATTATTGTGCATTAAAGGGGTTTTCTGTAATCTTACTCCTATAATTCCATACTTGAATTTACAAGCAAGCAATAAGAAACAGTGACAACCTCATTAAGACGAAATCGAAGAGGCAACATTGCAATTTTATTCATTCTGACATGAATGTATTGGAGAAAATTCGCAGGCAGCGTCATACAATTTGATAAGACACTACAACTTGCGGGAAAAACTTTCCCTGATCGAGACGAAATCGACGAAGCCAAGAAAACCTGCGAGGATATCAAAGCACCTTGTATGGCAATGGAGCCAAGGCGAGGAGCGGAGAGAGATGCGAGGGAGCCCTGGAAGGCACCGATGGGGGTGCGGCGAGCTGCGATGATGCAGACATCCGTAGGGAAGGAGGGTTGGGGGATTTCCGGAGAAGACAAGGAGCTCATGAGGCGACGGCGCACGGAGGCCGAGGACGAAGCCCTGAGCCTCGTCAGAGCCATGGCTGCCATCGATGACGAACACTAGTGTGTATATGTCTCTCTCTCTCACACACACACACACTTATATATATATATATGCGTTGTGTCGGCCCCCGTCACCACTTCAACTGCCACGTGTTAAGCCAAAGGGTCATCCCACCATTTGAACGAATTTTTTTAATTCTTCCAACCCTTGTTTGGTTGAGGGGTTTCACACACGGCATAGTTGGTGGGTCTAGAATCAATATATAACCTTCGTCGAGAGTTTCTAACTATTGCCAAAGAAGAACAAGTTCGAAAAAATGAAGACACAATAAGCATACGTGATGGGTAGAGATGTCTTTGGCGAGAGTTTCTAACTATTGCCAAAGAAAAACAAGTTCGAAAAAATGAAGACACAATAAGCATACGTGATGGGTAGAGATCCAAAAGACAGCGAGTGTTTTGGTAAAGTGCTTAAGAGTGGATGAGAAGTAGTAGAGGTGAGAGAAAAACATTTCTACTACTTATTCACTCAAATTTACTTTCTTTGTTGGTGGACTACATGTCAGTGGTGCATTGATGGCTTCACGTATGGGCTATAGATGAACCTCACGTTTTTGCAATAAACTACTAAAGTAATTTACTAATTTTGGGCAATCTAAATCTTTCTAAAAGACACCAATATCACCTCTAAAACAAAATTCGGAATTTTGGGTGTGTAGCTTGGAGATAGTGCTGAAATTATTGAATAGTGCCCAATAGAGCTATCGATAGCTAATTTTAGGCTATTTTTGGGGCATGTGGAGAAGCCATTATAGCACTGATTAGCTCTATAAATTGAGCTAAACTAAGGTTAAAATCATCCCAATTTTGCTTTCGTCCTATCTCCCCTTCATGAAATGGAGGCTAAAAGAGAAGAAGCCATAGAAATAAATCATAGGCAATTTTTTATGGGGCAAGAGGGGAAATGTCATGTATCTAGCCCCCATCCAAGTGAACACACTCAAGCTCCCCAAGGACTGAGGAGGATTAGAGCTACTTGATCTTGCCACACCAACAGAAAGAATAGTCCTCAATGCCCTCAAAGCCAAGTTTTTGAAAAGATGTTGGGCTCAAAATACATCATGGGCATCTATGCTAGTAGACAATATATTGGCCTCCAATTAGAAATTCTGCAACACTTGGGCCATAGAAGGGCTTGAGGTCCCTTGTGTTGAGTTAGCTGCAATGGAGCTTCTATGTAGAGATGCTAGTTTAAGAGAGAGAAGAGATAGAGATACACGATTTGTGGTACACTAAAGAGTGTACCTCAATAATGATTTTAGATAGGTATATGTACTATGTACAGCCTGTGGCCGGAGATGGGCACTACCCTTTATACCAACAACCTCCCCCCTAAAGGCAATGTGCCCAAAGGTAGAGGAAAGGAATCAACTAAGTCTAAGTATGTACAAAGCTGAAGAGACTATACCTATCCAATACCCATCATCTGCCGGCAATCAAACCTCTGTTGGAAGACCTTTCGTGAGAGGGTCTCCAGGGTTATCATCAGTGTGCACCTTGACCAGCTCAATGCTCTTGCTGTCAAGTACCTCTTTGATGAAATGATACCCATCATCTGCCGACAATCAAACCTCTTTGTTGGAAGACCTTTCATGAGAGGGTCTCCAAGGTTATCATTAGTGTGCACCTTGACCAGCTCAATGCTCTTGCTGTCAAGTACCTCTCTGATGAAATGATACTTCATATGTATGTGTTTTGTCTTTGCATGAAAGACAGGGTTCCGTGCTAACATGATAGCACTCTGACCATCACAGTGGAGAACAGGAACCTCAGTAATCCCAAGCTTAGCAACCAAACATGATAGCTATAAGGCTTCTTTGCATGCCTCAGTGCAACCACGTACTCCACCTCTGTAGTAGACAATGCAACACACTTTTGTAGCATGGATATCCAAGAGACAGATCCCCATGTGAAGTTAAACACATACCCTGTAGTGGACTTCCTGCAATCTACATGTCTAGCATAGTTTGCATCCATAAAGCTAACAATAGATGTTTTCTGCACTTACCAAAGTTGCAGTGAGCCAGCCTAGCTAAGCATGCTAAGGACACTTTCCTGAATGGTCCTATTCATGCATTCATCCATACCATTTTGGGGTGGGGTATAAGGGGTGGTCAACTGATGCTTAATACCCCGCTCATCACCAAATTGCTCAAAGGCACATGATACATACTCACCCCCATTATCTGACCTTAGGCATTTCAGCCTATTCACAGACTAGTTCTCTGCTAATGCAAGCCAACGCTGAAATGTGTCTAAGACATCGGATTTTCTCTTAATGGGATAAGCCCAAACCTTTCGTGAGTAATCATCTTTGAAAGTAACAAATTACATTGCCCCACCAAGTGACTGACAGGGCATGGACCCACATATATCTGAGTGCACAAGAGCTAAGGGCTTACTAGATTTTTTATGCATATTTCTAGTCTTCCTACCATACAAACAATGATCACAAGAATCAAAATGCGAAGATTCAAAAGGTAGAAGATATTGCAAAGCACGTAGCATTTTCATTCCTTTAAGAGACATATTCCCCAAACAAGCATGCCAAAGGGATACTTGGGGGGTAGAACCCACAGACAAAACATGATCCAATGTAGCTCTAGATACAAGTAAGGGATAGAGGTTGCCAGAATTAGCACCTCTTTCAAGCACAAGCCTACCACGAGTAATCTTCCATGCAGAGTCTCGAAAAGACACAAAATACCCTACATCATCAAGCTATCCAGTTGACATAAGGATGTGAGTCAACGCAGGTACATGGCATACATCATGCAAAACAAAAGAACTATCAGAAGGAAATTGTAGCCTAACATCTCCAATGCCCACAATGTCAAGAGACCTATCATCACCAAGACGCACAGAACCAGACATGGTACGATAGGTATGAAACCAATCTCGATAGGGTGTCACATGAAAGGACGCACCCGAATCCAAGAGCCAGCACTGCGCATACATAGAATGTATCTTAGAAGCCTGTAAGGCATCACATGAAGAAGCTCCAAGTATGTAATCATCATTGGAATGAGTGGCCTCCATGACATTAACCTCTTCTATCTTCACACTGGACTTTGCAGGTACAATACTGCACTCAGACGACTTTTCCTGCACTTTTTCTTTTCCCTTTTCCTTGCGCTTATCATCACGCATTTTATGGCACTGCGGCCTAATATGTCTTGCTTTTCCACAATAATGACAAGTAAGATCAGACTTCTGTCCATGGGACTTACTACGACCACGTGATTTTTGGACCTAGACTTCTGAGAGTCCGTGCCCTTATGATCATTATCATGCCTTCCATGTCTGCCACCTCTAACAGTCAATGCATGTGAAGAGCGGGAAGCATCATTGTTTCTCCTGTTGATTTCCTCAATATAAAGCACTCTCAACATCTTTGATTTTCAGCCCATCAAGCTTGTTCATGCATATGGCAGTACGAAAGACATCTCATGATTCAGGCAAGGTGCTAAGCAAAAACAACGGGTGCAAGTTGTCTTTGAACTTAATACCCTGGGACAACAGATTCTTCATGATAGCATGAAACTGCCTGAAATAAGATGAAAGGGAGGTCCCCTCCTTCATGCGAAGGTCCATTAAGTGCTTTAGCCAATACATATGTGACGCAGGACCCTGCTGCGCATAGAGCTCTTGAATCTTCTCCCATAAATCCCATGCACTCTGATTCTCATCTTCAACAACATTATGATGGACCTCTTCTAAGAGTGGCAAAATAATGGTAGACCTGCATAGCTCATCAACTTCCATCCAAACATCATCATCCATATCCTCAGGTTTAATACCTTTGAAACGTAAGGGTTTAATCTGCAACTTCTGCACCAAAATATGCCATATTTAGGACTTCCAATGCCCATAGTTGGTACCATCCAACTTGGCAATGTTAAAGAGAGCTGTGTCTTTCAGATGACCAGCCATACTGTCCCAAATCAATGAAAAAAAGCAAAAATGCAGGTTGATATAATTAGCAGAAAATACACGAAAACCACCGCTAATACTAGCTGAAAGAGGGGATTTCACCAAGAGAAGCACGTGTCCACCAAATATGACCAAGATAACATCAAATAGTAAGCATTACCCTCATAGAAGTGCTCAAAATCTACAGATTTCAGCTTACTGTAATAAATGATAGCAGTATGTAAAACTGTCCCAAAATGAAGCAATCACTGATACATATGTCACTGCAACTGCCAGGTAGCAAAATACATCCAACAGTGAGTTTCCAAGGGCAAGAAGATACCAAGAACTGTCAAACTAATCACCTGTTAGGCAAGAGACATCTCATAGGTCTAAAAGTCATACATGTAATGGGTCTCGAGGTAAGAGAAGAGACTAAGCACAAGCACAACTGATAGAGCAAGAAGCTCAATACATAACCATCCAAGATGCATACAAAATTGACAAACTTGTGACAGAGATAGGTGCCTGCCCCAATAGACATATCAAATCAGTCCACTTCAAACAAACTACAGACATAAAGCTCTCAAGAGAGCAAATGCATGTAATTGTCCCACAAGCTCAAGCTCATCTATAAATAAGACTCTGTGTATATTTGAATATACCAAGAGACTTCCACTGGAAGTGAAGTCAGATGCAAAGAGAGCAAGCAACACTCTAATACATCAAATACATAGTATCAAACATGCCAAATCCCAGTAGGGTACATTCGGAGCATAAATCCCAAGCTATCTTAGACCCGTAAAGCATAAGCTTGAAAGCATTCAAAGAGCATGTAACTGACAACCAAATGCAATACCCAGTAGATCCAAAATGCTCAAATACATCTAAAGACAAAGCTCCAAGTAACTGTCAAGCATGGGCAAACCAAGTGGCATCCATATCGGACCAAAGCGTAAATGCAAGAAGCCTAAATGTCAAGCAGTGATAATAGGCATAGACAGGTCCAAAGCATGCCAACTGAAGCCAAATGCCAGTGAAGAACGACCAAGTCGGAGCCTAATCCAAGCTCAGAAGCATTCTGGACCAAGAAGAAGCATTTGACAACCTCCAAATACATTGGTATGATCATTCAAACCTCCAGTAAGCATCCCGTATCCATGAACCAATGCATACACCAAGTAAATGAGCTTCAACCCACTGTATTACAACAAGCAATTTACTGTTAAATGAAGCTCAAATGGTGCTCAAATCTACTCCAAATCAGTCCCGAAGCATAGACATAGCATCCCATAACATCCAGGCATCACCGGGCATCAATAGGCATCAAAGAAGCAATGCCAAGAAGCATCAAACAGTAAATGTCAAGTGTTGTCCTGTTTTGACAGTCCTGGGACTGTGTATATAACAAAGGGCTGAAGGGGGAAGCACTCAAATCGATCACCGAGAGTCAAGCACTAATGCCGGGGAATCAAGCAATGCTCGAGAAGGTTGCCAAGAGTGCTAGGAAGCCGAGGAGAAGCAGGGAAATGCTAGGAGCAGGTCAGCCCAACCCCCTAAATATGCGTCGAAAATTGAGTTGGCTGTTCTTGGGGGTTGGGGGATCTGCAACAGTCCTCGGGGACACTTGGCAATCGAGGGGGCTCCAATGCAGCGCGAGAAGAAGCCTATGAAGGTCCAGAAGCTTTGGGAGGAGGTGAGAGATCAAAACATACATGCAAATGAAGGTGCCATGGCTGCCATTGAAGCTCGGGTTGAAGCTCTTCAAATCCGGGCTGAAGAGAATGCCAAGCAAGCTCCAATACTTTTGCTCTTATACCAGTTGAAAGGGAAGTGGAACCCAAGAGGAAGAAGCTCGGCGGTGAGAGCTATGGTGGATGGAGAGCAAGGACCAAGAGAGAGAGAGACTAAAAAAAGTGGGAACTCCAACAACCACAATGTGTGGCCGGGCCTTCCTTTATTCAAACATTCACTAAAAGAATAAAGAATAAGTGACTGTGATGAGCGCCTGCCACCTACAATGTGTAGTGGTGGGTACTGTCAGTGTAGCAATATACGGGCAGCTAGGCGGCGGCGCCTTTACCCCCAACAGTTTACAAGATAAAGGTCACTTCTAGTTCTTCGCCAAAGTACAAAGCACGGTTGGCTGCAAAGGGGTACAAGCAGGAACATGGAATTGACTTTGACGAGATCTTCTCTCCCATAGTCAAGATGACTACTCTAAGAACCATTTTGGGCTTGGTTGAGCTGAAGATATGGAGCTCATACATATGGATGTAAAGGCTACATTCTTACATGGTGATGTACATGAGGACATATATATGCAGCAAACTGAAGGTTTTGTTGCTAAAGGCAAAGAGACAATGGTTTGTAAACTGAAACAGAGTTTGTATGGGCTGAAATAGGCACCAAGGGAATGGTATCATAAGTTTGATACTTTCATGCAGTCAGAGAAGTCAAGTTTGATCACTGCTTGTATACCAAGAAGGCAACAAATGGCAGCCTGATTATCTTGGTTCTGTATGTTGATGATATGCTGATTGCTGGCAGGGATACTCGTGCCTTGGATTCATTGAAGCAAAGTTTTCATGGCAGCTTTGACACAAATGCCAATCACATTCTTAGGATGCGGATACTTAGAGATAGATCGAAGGGGTTACTCTATCTATCTCAGTAGGAGTATGTATCCAAGTTTTTGTAGTGTTTCAATATGGAGGGGGGAAAGCAATCAGAGTTCCATTGCCTCCATATGTGAAACTCAGTGCAAAGGACATCCCTATATCTGATGATAAAAATACTAAAATGGCCAAGATTTTGTATGCTTTAGTCATTGGTAGTTTGATGTCTGCTATGGTTGCTACACATCCAGACATTGCCTTTGTAGTGGGAGTGGTTAGCAGGTACATGGCAAACCTTGGCAAGAAGCATTGGGAGAAGCAGTGAAAGGTATTATGAGATACCTCAAGGGCACAAAGGATTTGTGTGACTTTTGGGCTGAGGCAGTTACTACTACAGTGCATATCATTAACAGGTCGCCTGGCAGTGGCATTGACTTTCAGGTTGCAGAGGAGGTATGGGCAGGCAAGCCCCCCTCTTATGATCATTTGTGTGCCTTTGGATATGAGGCATTCTGCCATATGCCCAAGGACAAACACAATAAGCTCGATCCTAAAATTGTCAAATGCATTTTCATTGGCTATGGAGATGCAAGAGAGATGGGTCACTATCTATGGGATCCGTAGGCGAACAGAAAGTGATCCACAGCCATGATGTCATCTTTCATGAGGACAAATACATATGCAGCTTGAGGAAGTGGTTGAGGTACGTAGAGTTATCTTTCAAGAGGAGCCACCTGCTCCTGTTCAGCCCGCTCCACAGCCAGCTAGACAACGTGCGGCATCACTTGATGCTCATGGCCCAGATGCTAGACAGGATGTCGGTCAGGCAGCAGAGCCTAGGTTGAGGCATTCGACTAGAGATAGATGACCTCCTGACCATTTTGCGCCCTCTATGGATTATGTATTGGTTACAGATGCAAGAGAGCCTCTCACTTATGATGAGGCTATGCATAGGGGCGATTGTCACTCTTGGGAGAGGGCTATGCAATTTGAGCTTGACTCATTGCATAAGAATCAGACTTGGGATTTGGTTTCCTTGCCTCAGGGTAAGAAGGCTTGACCATGCAAGTGGGTGTACAAGCTGAAAAGTACCCCTCGACACCCCAAATCGACATACAAGGCTCGATTAGTTGCTAAGGGTTTTAAGCAAGAGCATGGTATTGACTTTGATGAAGTCTTTTCTCCTATGGTCAAGATGACCACCCTACGCTTAGTCTTGGCCTTGGTTGCACAGCTTGACCTGGACTTGTACCAGATGGATGTCAAGATGGCTTTTCTACATGGGGACTTGCATGATGAGATTTACATGGAGCAGCCTAAGGGCTTTGCAGACCCTGGCAAGGAACACCTAGTGTGCAAGCTAAAGAATAGTCTATATGGCTTGAAGCAGACACCTAGGGAATGGTACCATAAGTTTGATGCATTCATGCAGTCACAAGGCTACAACCACAATGCTATGGATCCATGCTTGTACACGAAGAAAGCCCATGATGGTTCTTTACTAATTTTGGTACTCTATGTGAATGACATGCTTTTAGCAGGGATAGCTCATGAGGAGCTAGATGCTCTTAAGGCTCAACTCAAGAAGATCTTTGAGATGAAAGATTTGGGACAGGCCTCTCATATACTTGGTATGCGCATTACGCGCGATAGATCTTAGGGACTGCTCTATTTGTCACAAAGGGAGTACATTCATAAAGTCCTTGAGTGCTTCCACATGCAGAATGTTAAGCCTATTGGCTGTCCATTACCTTCTCATGTGAAGGTTTCACATGCCGATTGTCCGCAAACAGATGAGCAGAGGGCCGAGATGGCCAAGATTCCCTATGCATCAGATGTGGACAGTCTTATGTATGCCATGATAGCCACATGTCTAGATATTGCTTTTGTAGTTGGAGTTGTGACACGTTATATGGCGACACCTGGCAAGAAACATTGGGATGCTGTGAAGGGTATCATGAGGTACCTAAAGGGCACAACAGATATGTGTCTTTGTTATGGCAGCCAGGATACAGGAGTCGTGGGGTACACTAACTCTGATTATGCAGGACATGTAGATAGTAGGAAGTCCACTTCTGGCTATGTGTTCACTTATGCTGGAGGGGCTATCTCTTGGATGTCCAGGGCACATACGTGTACGGCCCTTTCTACTACAGAGGCCGAGTATATTGCAGCCATAGAGGCTGTCTGGTTAGGCCGTTTGATTGCTGACCTTGGTATGACAGATGCTATGCCTACACTGCATTTGGATTCCATGAGTACCATTCAATTGGCCAAGAATCCGGTCTTCCATGTGAAGACGAAACATATTGAGGTGAGGTATCACTTCATTCGCGGTGAGGATAAGTCTGTTGACCTTGTCAAGATTTCGACCGAGCAGAATCTTGCAGACTTGCTCACAAAGAGCCTCACTATAGAGTGCTTTGCCTTCCTCAGGAGATTGATGGGCGTTGGATGAGATGATGTCTGTTTCCTCATCCTATTGTACATGTGTACATCTTGTAATGTATTTTCTTTTTTCTCTCTCACTGGGGCAGATTCACCTTTAAGTGGGAGGTTGTTGGGGGTAAAGGCGCCTCCACCTAGTCGCCCGTGTATTACTACACTGATAGTACCCGCCACTACACACTGTAGGTGGCGGGCGCCCGTCACAGTCACTTATTCTTTATTCTTTTAGTGACAGTTTGAATAAAGGAAGGCCCGGCCACACATTGTGGTTGTTGGAGTTCCCACTTTTTTGAGTCTCTCTCTCTCTTGGCTCTTGCTCTCCATCCGCCATAGCTCTCACCGCCAAGCTTCTTCCTCCTAGGTTCCACTTCCCTTTCATAAACCCACTTGCATGGAAGAGTTTTCTACCCTTTAGGTAGCTGTGCCAAGTCCCAAGTATCATTCTTATCATCAAGTGATTCCATTTCTGATAATATGGCCTTGAACCACTTCTTGCTGTGCAGTCTAGTCATTGCTTCCTTGAAGCACAATGGTTCACCACAATCAGTCAACATGACATAATTTGCAGCATACTCCGCACCAGAACTAAACGTATTTGGCTACCTTGAAGGTCGGGTTGACTTGTGCAGCGAAGGTTCTACATTTGCTGGCTGCTGGGCCTACAAATTTGCATTTACAGGTTGCTGTCCAGAAATACGGGTCTATAATTTTGCATGTACAGGTTGCTTTCCTGAAATAAGGGCCTGCAATTCTGCATATAGAGGTTGCTATCCTGAAACTCTAGCATGCTGTCTTGACAGTTCGCTGTCTTAATTGCATGTTTTTAGACTGAAACTATGATGTATCATGGGCAATACCTTGCTAGTTGTTTTCAGCACTATTTTTTGCATTTTCAGGAGTATTTATAGCATGCATATGCTACTGTCCACTAGGCACAAATGGCTATCTAAAAGGTACATCCTCCTTGAAAACAACCCTCTTAACTTCCTCAGTCTTCTCAAGTTGCTTATGCATGCGATCTTCACGAAAGATGACGTCATTGCTGCGTACTATCTTTCTTTTCTCGAGATCCCAAAGTCTATACCCCATCTCACCCTTGTCATCGTATCCTAGGAATATGCATTTATAGGACTTTGGTTCCAGTTTGCTACATTCTTTCCATATATGCACAAAAGCCTCGCAATAGCCAAACACTCGCAAATGAGCATAAGAAGGTGGCTTGCCTGACCACTCTTCCTGAGGGACTCTCCCCCCCCCCCCCCCCCTCCCAAAGACCTGTTCGATGACTTGTTACTCAGATGAATGGCTATCATAACAGTCTCTGCCCAAAAGCCATGGGGTAATGCAACATGAGACAACATCGTATGGACCTTATCCTGTATGGTCCGATTCATGCACTCTGCAACTCCATTTTGGGGTGGATTATGAGGGGTAGTGGGCTTCCTCTTTATCCCCTTGTTGTTGTCACAAAATGCCTGAAAGGACTTGGACACGTACTCCCCACTGTTGTCAATGTGAAGACACTTAAGTTTCTTATGAGTCTGGTTCTCAACCAATGCCAAGAATTTTTTAAACCTGTCAAGCACTTCGTCCTTGCTACTACGAATAGGGTAAACGCATACCTTCCGTGTAGCATCATTGAAAAGTTTGCACATAACTTGATTAATTAGAGAAAAATGCCACTGCCATGGTGAGATACCCATTGAGGAAAAAAGTGGATATTAGGGGAGATGGTGGAACAAAAGAGAGGTGATCATCCCTCACTATCGAAGATCCCCGAAGGGATCCAACCAACCAACCTGGGGGAACTTTGCCCACCTCCCGATGATTTGGAGCTCGTGTAGGGAGCCCATCTCGCAGTTTTATCCCTCACACAATTACCATGAGTGGAGCTATTGAAAACTTGGAGATCTCATTTGAAGAGGATTAAAATAGGGCACTTATTAATCAATTTATAGGGATTACAGGTTGAATACAAGTCCATTTAGCCTTTAAAAGCAAGGTACAAATACTTGGAACTTTAGGCGATGAAGCGCAATGTGGAAAGGGGGATAAGAAGCAATCTTATCTACTTTGGAGTTTACACTTGATGGATATGTGAGCACAAACATTGGGGTCTTGACTTGTATACTAGATGAGGTCTATGTGACTTGATGTTAAAAAGGTGATCTTTGTGGATCTAGCCTTTGGGGGGTTAGATAGAGTAGTTATGCTGGTAGCAACTTAAGACACAATGCATCGAGTTGCAAGGTGTGGGGAGTTATCAAGGATCCTTATTTTAGGATCCTAGGGCCATGGAAGCGACCTGCGATGGTAAAGGGAATATTCTGTGGCCAACTAGGGAAGGTTCATAATATGGTCGGATAGGCTGACTAGACTACTTTTGCAGGCTATAAAAGGAAGACCCTTCTAAAGCCATTGTCAATATATCCTTCACCTAGTCCCAATTCCTATTCAATCCAACAAGAGTAACATGATACTTTATCATTTTATTGGGGATGATTTTCAGTCATTCACAGGTGCTACATGTTATTCCAAGTCTATTATAGGTTGTTTTAGTGAAACAGTGCATTAAGAGTCATTTTGGCACATTTTTAGGACCAAATACAAGCAATACATGTCACTTATTACTTTCCACACATCATATATAGGCACCTCAATGTCCTACAATGTTCCCTCATCTCAAATAATAAACCTACATGTAAAATTGGACCTATAGGTCCCCCATAGGGTCATTCAGCTAGGGACTGATCATAGATAGTTTCTATCAGACAACTTTGAGCTGATGTAACTTTTTCTATCCAAATCCAAATTACAAGGTTAAGTACTCTATTCAAAGAGGCAAAGTAAAAATTGATTTTAATGAAAAAGTATGTCAATCGGATCCCTCTAGCAAAAGTTATAGCAAATTTAGTGACAATAGGTACTACAAGGCTCCACCCTAAAATGGCAAGGAAAACAAAGAAAATGAGTATTTACAATAGAAAATTAATGATTCTAGGGAACCTAAGATTGGAGATACTCAGGGAGATGATTAGGAAGAGGGTTCATATGAAATTAGAGATTATAGTACCTTGAATAATACTTTTGATGAAAGTGAGAGAAGGGTTGGAGCCAACAGTGCAGAGCAGAGAGCTCACACACATTTCTTCATTATCCATAATACATAACTAAAGAGAGTACTGACAACCTAAGGTCACAATAGGACCATTCACACAAAAGACAGCTAAGCTAAACACCGACTTATTTAATGTCAGCATGTGTACAACTGGACATGCTAAATGTTGGGTACAGTCATACCAAAGATAGAGAAGTCGAGCTTGAAGTCTAACACTCCCCCTCAACCTCAAGACTGCATATGTACACCAAGCAGCTGTCTGAAAAAACTTAACTTATCTTTACCCAAAGACTTGGTAAAGATATCCGCAACTTGTTCATCAGTCTTCATATGCATGAGATCAACTCTCCCTGCAATAACCATCTCTATGATGAAGTGGTAGTGTACCTCAATGTGTTTAGTCCTGGCATGGTATACTAAATTCGTAGCCAGGAGTACACTACTAAGATTTTCACATAGCAAAGTCATTGGAGCATCCTCTTGTATGTCCAAATCAACCATAAGCTTGACCAGCCATGCAATCTCACATGTTGCCAATGTAGCACCCCTATACTTAGCCTTAGTACTCAACAAAGTAACTATAGGTTGCTTCTTGTTGCTCCAGTTGATCATTCTGCTTCCCAAGCCAAAAGCATAGCCACTTGTAGATCTACGGTCATACAGTCATATGATCATCCTGCCCAATCTGCATTTGTATATCCAACTAGTTTCAAGGGCTTATCTCTCACACAGAACATCCCATAATCTAAAGTGGACTTAACATATCTCATAATACACCTAACAGCATCCAAATGCAACTTTTTGGGCTTTTGCAGGAACTAGCTTATGAGCCCTATAGCATAGCTCAAGTCAGGCCTAGTGATGGTCACGTAGATCAGACTTCCAAGCATCATCCTGTACATAGTCACATCCTCAAATTCAGCTCCAATGCTCATGTCTAGCTTGACATTCTACTCAAGAGTTGTATCCAATGGTTTACATTTAGCCATGCCATACTTCTTTAGCATTTCCATGGCATAATGCTTTTACATCAGCCATAAACCATTTTCAGCTTTGACCATCTCAATGCCCAAGAAATACTTCAAATCACCTAAGTCTTTCATGTCAAATTTTGATTTCAGCATTTCCATAACATGTTGTATGTCCAAGTCATCATCCCCAGCAATGATCAAATCATCAACATATATGACCATCACTACCAAGCCACTGTCGGTCTTTTTCGTAAATAGGCTATGATTAGCCCTGCCAATAGTAAATCCCAAGCTCTACAAGTAGTTACTAATCCTTTCATGCCAGGCTCTCGGAACCTGCTTCAACCCATACAATGCTTTTTTCAGCTTGCACACATAATGCTAAAAATCAGGGTGAACATACCCTTCGAGCTGATCCATGTAGACATCCTCTGTCAAGTCACCGTTAAGAAAGGCATTCTTAACGTCCATCTGCTAGCCTTTAGCAACAGCCAATGCAATCACTGTGCATATGGTTGCCATCTTGGCAATAGGACTGAATGTTTCCTCATAATCAAGTCCGTACTGTTGAGTATACCCCTTAGCAACCAGCCTGGCTTTTTACCTTTCAACACTGCCATCCAACTTGCATTTGATCTTGTAGACCCATTTGCAACCAATGGTCTTTTTCCCTACAAGTAGTGGTACAAGATCCCATGTTGCATTTTCAATCAAGGCATCAATTTCCTCATCCATAGCTGTGCACCAATGCTCATCTTTCACTACTTCAGCATATGTACTTGGTTCTTTAATCTCCACCACCTTTGTCATATAAGCATAGTGCTTCGCAGAGTAACCACTGTAAGTCAACCTGTCAAGGGTACCTGACTCTCTATGAGCGTCTAAGTTGTGGTGCAATGCTCGATTCCCCTCTCTCATGAGGTGGAATGTACATGTTGTGCCTCGTGCCAGGCGTATAGATAGTCGGAATGCCAAGCTCACTATCTAAACAACCAGCAAGGTCATAGCCTAAAGTCATGATACTAGGTGTCATCAAACTAGATGCATCCTCAAAGGCTTTTGTCTTCCTTTGTTGTCCAATACATCATGTCTCCCCCTCACCGACATAATGCCGTTAGTGGATGGTGTTACAGTCCTCCTCAATCTACATGTCCAAGGAGACACAGGAGAAGAAACATCTGCCACTATAGGACCTAACAATGCAATACTCTGCTGCAAATCAACTTTAGACACCTGTGTAGAAGGCATATCAGATGGCACTGCACTAGGTGATGCATACCAAAAGGCCATCTCATCAAAAATCACATCCCTGCTCACAAGTGTCTCATGTGTAGAGGGATCATAGCATTTGTATGCCTTCTTCTCTTGTGAATATCCAAGAAAGACACACTTATGTGCTTTAGGATCTAGCTTCCTCCTCTTCTCATGAGGGATATGGACATAAGCTATGCAATCGAATACCTTCATGTGACTTACATCCGGCTTGTAGCCATATAGCCTTTGAAAAGGCGTCACATCATGAATACCTGTAGTGGGAGTCTTATTAAGAATGTGCATGGCTGTCATAACAACCTCTACCCAATAATACAATGGCATACTCTTCTCATTCATCATTGCACGAGTAGCTTCCATCAACACCCTATTCTTACGTTCAACCACTCCATTCTGCTGGAGTATAGCTGCAAGTAAGCTGCCTGTGTATGCCATTTTCAGCCAAAAAACTGTCAAAAGCATTTGACACGTACTCACCACCGCTCTCTCATCTCAAGTAAGAGATATAGCAATCAAACTATTTCTCTACCTGCTTCTTAAACTGCTGAAAAACAGTCAGCGCTTCATCTTTTGCATGCAGTATATACACCCAAGTATAGAGACTGTAATCATCAATAAATGCCACATAGTACCTGGAGCCTCCCATAGATACATTATGGGATGGTCCCCAGACATCAGAGTGGACTAACTGTAATGGATGTGTGCTCTGCCTTACATGCTTGACAAATGGCAACCTAGACTGTTTACCAAATTGGCAAGCATTGCAGACATGACCAATGTCAAAATATGCAAACTTGGGTAAACTTGTAACAAGCTATTTTTTCTGCATCATTTGCAGCCTCTACAAGTTAACATGCCCCACTCTCTTATGCCAAATTTCCAAATCTCTAACAGTGCCAGAACCATGCAAACATAGCTAAATTCAGCTCTAGCAAAGTGGCATCAAGAGGAAACATCCTGCCATTCCTATAACCGCGAGCAATCAACTTGCATCCATTGCCAAATTCTTCAATAAAGCACCCATGCTTATTGAACCTAACCTGCAAGTTCGTCATCTGGCCCACAGAAAATAAGTTCTTCGTAATCGATGGGATATGCAATACATCATGTAAGTGCTTCTTCCTGCCATCATGAATCACAAGAGGCACTTTGCCTTTATGCTCAATGCTATGATGTGTGTTATCACCTGTGCATACATAGCCATTTCTCTTAGCCACCATGTTTGTGAACCAATCACCATGAGTGGTCATGTGATTCGATGCCCCTGAATCAATGTACCATACTACATCATCATTGGATTTTCAGCAGCCCTGTCTTTCACATGTTACATGGCAAATAGTCTATCTCCTGAAGCATCATCTGCCTGACTGGACGAAGCAACGTGTCCATGCTGTTTGCCTTTCTGATTGCCCTGCTTCTTCTAGTGGTCCTTTGTAATATGACCATACTTTCCACAATAATGAAAATCCTTATCCTTATTCGAATTGTCAGATGGGCACTGTTGCTACTAAGAGCCTCTACCACAAGAGCTAGATCTCCCCCTACCTCTGAAGTTTCTGCCTACTCTTGCATTTGATCCCTATTGGTTATTATTGCCATAGGATGCATTTTGTTGGCCACCTCTACCAGAACCATAGTCTCTACCATGGCTGCCGCGGCTGCATTGATTGGAATAAAAGAATGCATTCTTGCTTTTTGTACTGCTAGAGCCTGTACCCAAGCCAAGTTTAACCTCCTCAAGGATATGCAATGCAACCAGCTCGTTGAAATTTGGCATTTCAGCCTGCATAGACACAGAAGTATCAAAAGACTTATACTCTGAACCCCATTCAAAGTCACAACAACCATATCTTCATCTTCAATCTGAGTACCAACAAATGCCAACTGATCCACAATGGTCTTGATCTCTGTCATGTAGTCCTATATGGACCTGCCCTTTCTCTCCATGTTAAATTTCTGCTTTAACTATATCTTCTTGGCACTTGTAGTGGTGCCATAGTACTTGATCAAAATGTCCCACCCATCCTTAGGAGAGCTGCAAGTCATTATTTGCATTACCATGGCATCTGATATACATAGGGACAACGAATGCAAAACCTTGTGTGCTCTCTCTATCCATGCTCGATGAGCTCACAACTGGTCTTGTGTCGGATGCCTATCACCTGTAGGCAACTTGGGCTCAGCCTAAGCTCCAGTCACTAGCTCCTAGTAGCCTTTCCCTATTAAGAAGTTCTCCATGCGAAACTTCCATATGGCATAATTGTTGATGTCGAGCTTTTCCCCCACAATTTGAGTAATATTGTTTGTCCTCTCAGCATTTGCCATAGTGTAAACCTTGCCTGGCTACGTACAAACCAAATATTTTTGACGGTTCAGTTTCAACCTACAACTGTTTATGATAGTTTTCAGCACACCCTCTGCTCAAACAAGTAGTGTTTCAGTCTAAAAACAATGGTACATTCACTTAGGTATTGCAACTTGCATATATAGACTGCATTCACTGCATAACCAGCATGTAATCAAGTAGACTGATGTTCATGTATAGACAAGCAATCTGTAAGCATCAAATTAAAGTGATCAACATCTTCTCTTCCAATCAAAAAATAGAGTGTATGTGCCTCAAACAGCCCCAAGACATCTCAAACAGTTGCTATTACATGCAGGTATCCATACATGTCCCAGTGCATGTACATCATGTATAAAGCTAAATATCCTTCCAACTAATTAAAAAACTCAATACCTTGCTATAACCATCATAACATTAGTTCAAAATTTGGGCATTTAATGTTCATAGTATCCCACAACACACTTATAGCTCCAATGGCATGACTCAAGCCTTATAGGTACAAGTGTATGTCAAAACGCTTTAACCTTCAAGTGATAAATATTATACATTCAATTTCAAATTTCAACCTGTAATTTTTGGATCTGTAAATGCATTCAAGAACTGAAGTTTTAATCCCTTTTGGTCATGCACAGACATTTACCAAGCATTCTTGATGATCATATGCATCATTCCAAAGGCATTTGTGGACCAAACAGTGCCCTGTAGTAGTGCTAGAAACTTCTGGATAGATTTCAGCCTGTTATTCCCTTCAAAATCTAAGCATTTGACGCTCCAAAACCAATCTCAAAAGCATGAGAGATAACACTTGTACCTTGCCAAGTATGCCTATGCTTCAAAAGAGTTCATTGTACATGTCAGATAGCTTCCAAACTTCAAGAGTATGTTTCCCTGAAAGTTTAGCAAAACAGGTCTATCCTTGTTTTCAGATCTGTACATAACCATGTAGCTCAAAAATGAGCTCAAGACAAAGCATCAATACCATGGGTTTTTTCATACCCCTTGACAAGTGATTCATCAAGTAGTAGAGCACTATCCACCCTTCCTATGCCTTGGGACCAGCAAAGTGTAGGTAGCAGCCATGCTCAAATACGTGAACTTTCTAAAGATATTTTTACCTCAGACCTACTGGTTGTGAAGATTAGCATCCACTTTACCATGCTCAAACAAGCTTTTCCAAGCTTTACATAGCATTACTCCTCCTTCATGAGCAATAGAGTGCACCATTGGATGACTTAAGCTATCCAATCCTTCCCATAAAAAACAGGCGCAAAAATTCCAGCTCCACATATGTATTCAACTGCTCATGTTGAGCATGGATGACATCATACATAGGCTCTAATACATGTTCTTGATCCCTTAAGCAACCCCCAACAAGCTCTGACAATTCCAGAGACTCAAATTGAAATGCATACCTTTCACATGAGATCAATGGCAGCGTGCTTCTTCAAGATACATACTTTGTCTTCAAGCATCAGGGTCTGCTCCACCAATGCCATCCTCTAGAGAGCACATTCATGGCTCTGATACCATGATGAAAGTGAGAGAAGGGTTGGAGCCAACAGTGCAGAGTAGAGAGCTCACACACATTTCTTCATTATCCATAACACATAACTAAAGAGAGTACTGACAACCTAAGGTCACAACAGGACCATTCACACCAAAGACAGCTAAGCTAAACACCGACTTATTCAATGTCAGCATGTGCACAGCTGGACATGCCAAGTGTTGGGTACAATCATACCAAAGATAGAGAAGTCGAGCTTGAAGTCTGACAACTTTATGTTAGCATGAAACAAGAAATTCAATCAAACATGGTGAATTATTGGATACTATGAATAAGTTTCAGAATCAAACTCAGTCTTCTCTTGATAAGTTCACTGCTTAAATCACAAGATGGATGGAATTTCAAATGCAAGAGAAGGAGAAAGAGCAACAAGAGAGAAAGATAATGATTATTTGGGTAATGCAAGTAGGGATGGTTATGCAAGTGGAGGTGCTTTCTTTGCCACTAGAGTATCCATTCTAGGTGTTAGACCTCAGCTCATGTGGTAGAAACTACTCTAACAATGGTAGCTATGGTGATACAAATAATGATTAGCCTCATGGTGGTTAGCCAATCATCTTCTCCATTAGATCTTGAGGAGTGGCTTTCCAAATTAGAAGATTTCTTTGACATATTTCCTAAGGCTGATAATCAAAAGATCCACTTTGCTACCATACACCTAGAGGGTTTTGCTCACAGTTGGCAGCACTACATGAAGAAGGAAAACCATCAAGTGGACACTCGGGAATATTTTGATGAAGTGCTCATGGTTCACGTCTTTGTTTCTCTTGTGAAAAAAGAAAAGCTTGCCAGATATTGGTATGTCCTAGAGTAAAGGGATCTTTTTGTGAGAGAATATACCAATCAAATTTTGAACCTTACTATGCATATAGAGTCTATTAGTGATGATGCTAAACATCACAAGTACATGCATGGTCTATATCCCAGTCTTTCAATTGATGTCATGGCACAATCCCTTACAAGTTCGTTTAGATGTATTGATTTGGTTGAAAGGTATTCTAGGAAATATAGAAGAGAGGGTTCCTTTTTGCAGCCATCTTTTGGGCAACAAAGAAATAGTTTAAGATGAGGCTAGTCACGAATAGATTATGGAGGAAAAAATATGTCATTTTTAGCTACCCTAAAATACCTATCTATCCACCTTTTAATGGTTCAAGACAACAAGGTAATTTTAGGCCAACAAATAGTTCAAGATTGGATCATAAACAAGGGGATATCCTAAAAATACTTCAGCATTATGGCAATTAAAAATCTATTTTCATGGATTTTTGCAAGGAAAGAAAAGAAAAAGAACTTTGTATAAAATATGGAGAGAAATACATAGATAATAATGCAACCAAGTGTGACTATAAGAATGCGAAAGCTAAGGTTCATAGTATGTTAGTTCTTGATGATTCACAAGCTGAAAATGATTATGCAAATACACTTATGGTTGCTGCTATAAATGATGATGTTGATGAAGACTTTGGGCAAGAACAATTTTATGATCCTACCAATACTTTTCCTTTTGATCCTAGTGGGAATGATGAGTCATATATTGCCATTGTTTGTTCTAATTCAATGGATGCATGGACAAGATCAAGAAGCCCAAACACACTTCATATCCAAGGAAGCATTAATGGGAAAAATGTATTTATTTTGGTTAATCGTGGTGGTACCCATAGTTTCATAAATAAATCATTCATAGACAAGTTGAGCTGTTTCTTGAATGATTTACATTAGCCTATCAAAGTGCAAGTGGAAAATGGAGATGAAGAAATCAACCAAATGTGTCATAAACTGCATATTTAGTTGGTTGAAAGTTATGGGCAGCAAATGGACTTAATTGCTTTGGATATGGGCCCTATTAATGTTGTGTTAGGCTATGATTAGTTTATGCAATTACACAAAATTGTTATGGATTTTTCTCAGTTATACCTTGAGTTTGTCAGTGGTGTGGACAACTCATACACTTGGATGGAATCCATAATAAAACAAAATTTCATATTATTACACCAAAGCAGGCTACAAAGAAGTTCAAGAAACGATCCTAAATCTTTGTCTTACATGTTAATAAAGAAGTGTTAGATTAGCCCAAATAATCAACCAAGAATCTAGTATTCAAATCTCTTTTGGAAGAGTATAAGGATCTATTCTAAATACCTATAGAATTTCCCCCTAAAAGGTTAGTTGCCCATACAATTGATTTAGAGCTTCATTCTAAGCCAATCAACAAACCACTCTATAGGCTTTCCAAGTTGAAAGAAAAAAAGTTGCCAAGTAGATTAAAGAACTATTGGAGATGGGATTTATAGAGCCTAGTTCCTTACCTTATGATGAAGAACATGTATCCCATCCCTCAAGCGGATGATTTATTTGATGAGCTGAAATGAGTGAAATATTTCATCAAAATAGATTTATGATTTGGCTATCATTAGATTCACATGAGGTATGGTAATGAAGTTAAGACTACTTTCAAGGCAGATTGTGGTGTCTATCATTTTCTACTAATACAATTTATATTAACAAACACCCCAACTACCTTCCAAAGTCTCATGAACAAGATTTTACACCCTTTCCTCTTTCATTTTATGCTAGTATTCTTTGATGATATACTCATCTATGATAAATCATTAGAGGATCATTTAGCATATGTGAGGAAGGTATTTGATGTGTTGAGATAGCATAGGCTATTTTCTAAGGAGTCTAAGTGTTCATTCATGCAGAATGAGGTGGAATATTTAGGGCACATTGTCAATGAAAATGGAATTCAAGCTGACCCTAAAAAGGTACAATGTGTTAAAATTTGGCTTGCACCTACTACTACCACTTCTATTCATGCATTTATTGGTCCATCTTCATTCTATTGGAGATTTATTTGACATTATGTGACCGTTGCAACCTCTCTCATAGACATGCCAAAGAAAGATGATTTCTTTTGGGTTGCCATAGTTTTTTTGAGTTTTAATTAGCTAAAAGATTTTCTTACCTTAGCCCCTATTCTTGTTTCTCTTGACTTTTCCAAAGAGTTCACTATCCAATGTGATACTAGTGGATGAGGCATTGGATTAGTTTTATTGGAGAAGCATGGGATAATAGCCTTTGGGAGTTGCAAGCTAAATGATAAGTAGATAGCAATGAATGTTAATGACTAAGAAATGCTGGACATTCTTCATGCAATCAAGAAGTGGTATCATTATTTGTATGGTAGTTAATTCATGGTGAAAAGTGATCATAGGGCCTCAAATATTTCTTATCACAATCGAGAACCTCACTCCAAAGCAATGTAGATGGGTAGCTACATTATACAATTGTGACTTTGACATCACACGTACAAGGGGCAAGGATAACATAGTTATTGATTCCTTATTCAAGACGTGGGCATGCAAGGTTTCAGCCATCTCAGAACTTCATAGTGATGGATAGAGGAGATCAAAGAGGTCTATATTTTAAACCATGAATTCATCCCTCTATTTAAAAAATTATAACAAGGCATTATGGATGAGAACTCCCAATTTCAGTTGAAAAATGGTCTTTGGGTAGGATTGTCATTCTGCATAATTTCCTGTTTACATGGAAAAACATACAAGAGATGAATTCCTCGCCTCATATGGTCTCATGGTAGGATTGTCATCCCATTTACATAGAAAAATATACAGGAGATGCATTCCTTGTCTATAGCTGGTCATCTTAGTGTCTTGAAGAATAATGATAGGATTGCTAAAAGTTTCCCTTGGAAAGGCCTTTGGAATGATGTTAAGACTTTTGTCTCTAGTTGTGTACCATGCTAGTAAAACAAGGATATCATATTGAAGCTAGGAGGTTTATTGCAGCCATTGCATATCTATGAAGATAAATGGATGCATATTACTATGGATTTTATCACAGGCTTGTGTCCAAGAAAGGATGGAAAATCATTTATGTGGTAGTGGATAGACTCACGAAGGCAACCTACTTTATTCCCACAAAATTTTAATATATAACATCTCAAGTAGCCAATCAATGCATGGAGCATGTTTTCAAGCTACATGGATTACTACTAGTTATAGTACATGATAGAGATGCCAAGTTTATGAATAAATTTTGGCAATCGGTGTTAAGCTCCATGGACACTAAATTAGCTCCTTCTATAGCCTAATCCTTAGACAGATTGCCAAATAGAGATGCATAATAAGTGGTTGGAGACATGAGACATTTTTTCCATGATATACATAATGCATGGGATTCATCGTTGCATTTGGTTGAGTTTGCTTATAACAAATCTACTCATTCTAGCATAGAAGTTTCATACTTTGAGGCTTTGTATGGCTACAAGGTACCCCTTCCCACGATCATTTTCAATGACAAGATAAACCCTCAGAGCAAGGAAGAATTGGATCTCATGCGGTCTCTCCTTCAACAATGTAAAGTGAATCTAAAGAAATCCCAAGATCAAATGAAGCTTTATGCTGAGATGAGAAAAGGCAGAATCTAGAGTTTCAAGAACCAGAATCGATTATGGAGGAGTTCCCTTGTCTCAAGGAAGCAATTTGGGCTGAAGTCTAGTCATTTATGGCCCTATTCTAGCTCAGATAGATTCCAAACAACTCTCTGTTTTAAAGTGGTTATTACTTTGTACTATGGATAGAAAACAACAACATACGTGAGCTACAGTGTTTGGAAAGAACTTTGTTTTAATGCATAGCACACCCTTGATCAGAGCTTTCTACCAAAAGTTATTTTAGATTTACTACAGTAGGATACTATAGTATGCATGTTTGCAACTCTCCTATGGCCACATATTCATGATCAAGTTTTGGATTTTCTCATTACTCACTGATGTATATACAATATACTTGATCATAGCTCCTTTATTCATTCCATATTCTTAGATTATTTATTAATTTATTATTTGTAATTGCTGAAACAGAGTGGTACTGTGTTTTGCTCTATCCCATACTTTGTAATAAGATTCAATTTTGTTTTTGGGGACAAAAGCACTCAGATAGGGATAGAATGTAAGAGATTGGAAATAATAATATGGAGAAATACTAGCTACACTGGTTGGTATGTAAGGTGTAAGTGACTTTTATTTTTTACCATTCAGTCAATACAAAAGTCTCTTCATCTTGCATCTCCTTTCTCTCAGCTTCCATGGTTTCCTTCTCCCTCTTCTTATATTTCTCTCTCTATTTCTAGTATTTTTGTCTCCTCTACACTATTCTTCTCTCTCTCCTGGCTCACTCCATAAGTTTCAAGGTATATGACAAGTTTCTAACCAAGCTCCAAAAACTTGTAAGTATTGTTCATCTAATGCATAGTTTAAAAGACACATTTTATTTTGCATAGAATAGGTTAAATAAATACGTTTTGAGATTTTTTAAAGCATATATATTAAGATGTAAATTCAATCATAAAATGGTACTATTTTGATCGATAAATATACATTCTTATGGTAATAGAAATATACCTTCATGTAAATACTAACTCTTACTATTGTCTTTTGCAAAGATCAATTTGGGCAAGATTGGATAGGTGCTCATTTCTTTCTCTCTCCTGCATACTCTCTCTCTCTCTCTCTCTTTCTTTCTCTCTATATTATCCCTTTTCTACCATCTTTACAATAGGGTTTGATGCTAGTTCTAACTTAAGGATCAATTGTTGTTGTAGCACTTAACACAAGGTAGAGTAGAGATTCTGTAGCTCAATTTACGGGTAAATCTACCATATTTTGTGGTGCCAAAATTTATTCATTTAATTAGTGACTTTTATGTTTGATGGGATTAATGTTTTCTTTTATCCATCATTTGCAATGGGTTTTGATTAGCAAAACGATTCAATCTTATCTTCAGCATATCACCTTATAGGTAAATTGGCCCTATTTTGTATTACTTCTATTCATGTAGTTATCTAGTTAAAAGGGCTTCATACAAGTATTTTTGTTAAAAGGGATACGTGCATGCATTTTTTTGTACATGTACGTATTGTACAAGGTTTAGGTGATTAAGCACATAATTCTTGATCGACTATTTTGATGTGGTGAGTGATTCCTTTGTGCTAGATGATATGGATCTGTTGGAAGTCGATGGTTCAAAAATCATTTGCTTTATTAGTCTTATGTGTCCATTCGGATCTCCATGCCAATTGGCAATGATCCATGAAACTCTTGTACCATATCATCCATATAACGCACAATGTGTTGAGTCATAGAATATCTCAGGTGTCAATCTAATGTGCATATTAAGATTTACATGCCATGTGGCTGATATCCTTGTAACAACTACTCTATAATACCCACCTTTCATACAATATATTGAGTCAAATCAGACTCCTATTCATTATAATAAAATTTATTTTGGCAAAATTCTCTGAGTATTCTTGTGCTATTCTTTTCATTATAGTTTATGTAAATGGTATGATTAAAGTGATGCCTTGAAATTGAATCTATACCTTGTGTCGATATACATATCCACATGCGTTTTGATATCGATGTTTGTGTATGTTTACAAAAGTGTAAAGATCTCTTAATACCATGTTGATTTGTATGGCATATTGGTGATTACTAGACAAACTTAAAATGCTTATTATTTAGGGGTTTATACATACTTCTTTACATCTAATGCATACGTTATAATGCCTAAGAGAAAAATAAGCATTCTCTCGATAGAAGTACGTAACATAAAAGATGAAGAAGGGAATTGGATCACCGATATGTATCATTGCTCATATTGGGTACATATGCCTCCAAGTATAAAGGGAGCTTTCAAGGTGAAAGCATTTGCAATTGTAGATGTATCAAAGCACTAGAAGGGTAAAATTTTAGCTCTCAAACAAGGAATGTTGATTCTCACCTTGTAACAGTGGTGTTTATAAAACATGCATTAATGCAAAAATAAATACATATTGCACCCACTGTGCCCTTTTAATGAAGCATTGCAAACATTAAGTATTTGCAACTCATTGAGAATGAGAAATTTCATGATATCTATGTAACTACTTGTCTCGTATTTATAGAAGTATACCCTTCGGATTGCTGTGAGTGGCAAAATGTTGAGAGTTTCATAGGTTCTTTTCACTGTTACCACCTCAAAATTGGTAGATTGCTCTTTGAAGGGCGCACAACTAAGCAGTTCACATAGGACCTTGTTTTTTTCTATGACTCCAAGTACATATTGCCCAAGGGGGGTCGAGAATATGGAACCCTTGAGTCTATGCACATATTGAATCTTAATAGCACAGAATGGCCATTGTGTAGTAGCGACATTTTGCACATGTGTAGCACAAAAATTTCAATAGACATATTAAACTCTATGAAGCCAAGCACTGGCTCAAAGAATGTACATCTAAGCTGATTCATATTGATTGCAATTTTTGCACACATGTTCAAGGAATGTAAGGGTTTGAGATGTACCAAAAGCATGTACGTCATAAAAAGTGCATCGGAGGATTGTGTAACAAGGATTCTAGGCAAAACTTGGACATTAAAAATGACTCACAGTTCTGACATAGTGGAGTGTCAAATCACAACAAGGGACATGGCTTTCAGGTAAAATTTTACTCTCTTAGTTAACTATTATCTTACTTTGGGTTGAATCGGCTAACTTTCCTTTCCAATTATAGGTACTTTATCACACAACAGACTTTATGCCTAGTGTTCAAGTATCGTAGATGGAGGATGCTTAAGGGTAACTGGTTGTGCATTGATCAAGACGTGTGAAAGTGCAGTTGTGGATGTTACTATCATTTGTGAGGGCCACGAGCCCCAAGTGTTGCAAATGGAGGATGATTGGCCCTTGAGTATACTACGCTTGGAAATTACAATGTTAATGCATAATCCACCTGTTAGCTTCTATTTTAAACTAGATGGTAGGAAAGTTCAAAGCCGAGCTGTTGATACTGTTACCAGTGGAAAGTGTGTGGCTCCACATGTTTTAGAAATTGTAGAGTCTCCCTAAAAATTCCAACACCACAAGTTGCAATATCCAACACCTGTAAATTTTTAGATTTTTTTTGCTAATAGAATATTGTCGCTTGCAAACTTGCAATATTTAAAAATTATGGCATTTATGCAAAATCGTACACTTGTTATACACTTTTCACATTAACATAATTATATATGCATGTAAACTTTACAAAGGCATAAGTAAAGCCATAACTAAATATCGTATGCGAACAAACCTTAATGGTTTAAAACTTAAGGTTTGTAAGGTAGAACTAGTTTAGTTCTTGTTTTATTGTTTCATTTCATACTTTCTCTCTTCATCTCTTTATATCCACCACATCCCTCCTACCTACTACTTTGGATGTTCGTGCACACTTTGATGAGTGGATCCATGAGACTATCTTTGCCAGCCATGGTGATGAGATATTTCAGGTTTTCTCTAAGAACTTCAACCTTGAAAGCATGCTCTCATTGTTGGATCCCCCCCTTCAGGTTTTGGAAGACTTTGTGAGCACCATTACTACTTGCACATACTCTATTGAGGGATCTGACATGACTTGGGTGCCTCTAGAACAACTCATGGTATTTTAGGCGGGAAGAGTCACCAAAAAGTGGTGAATAGATGTTTGCCCCACGTGGATCCTTTGCATAGAGTATGCATTGTTCCCATGGTAGTGCACCAGGTACAACACCTTTGGATCTCGTGGAGTGTGATTGCTCATTGGCAATTTACCTCCTTACATTGGATACACCCTTAGAGGAGGAGAGTGATGAAGATATAAATCCACATGTTGTTGCTATCACATACACGGGAGAAGAACCGATTGAAGAGCTCATAAATGTTGAAGAGGAACATCGGGTGGTGGGGGCAGAGCAAGGGTTGGCTCTCATGGTGACATCTTCTTCAGAACAACCACAAGTCAACAAACCCAACCTTGCCTCCTTGACGCCCATTGAAGTAGATGGTGTACAATGTTTGCTTCTATCATATGTGTTGCAATACCTGGAAATGAAGGAAGAAGAGTTGTTTTCCATCCTAGTCAGGGATTCGATAGAAGACCTGATCGATTATGATTA
Source organism: Lygodium microphyllum (assembly GCF_053477565.2). Classification (NCBI taxonomy): domain Eukaryota; kingdom Viridiplantae; phylum Streptophyta; class Polypodiopsida; order Schizaeales; family Lygodiaceae; genus Lygodium; species Lygodium microphyllum. The sequence goes on along the minus strand of NC_141157.1, from coordinate 77,444,014 downwards.
CATGGATGTGCATTCGATGATGGTAGAGATTGGAAGATATGATGGCACAAGCTTAGATATAGTGAGTGCCATCATAATAGCATAGGAGCATATTACCTCGGTTGAAGAAGATTACCTTGTGTCAGATGCTGAATTTGAAGCACTACAGCATGATTAGTTCGAACCAAGGCCCCAGCTTCCTACCAAGGAGTTTGTAGATCCCTCTACCCAAAGAGGTGCCTCCCTGACACACGAGGAAATGAAGATACAAGATGATCTGGAGAAGGTGAGATTTCTAGCTACCATATGCAACGAAACTTGACGGTAGGGTGTGTTGGTTCCCCTGGAGTCCATCGGCCCCAGACGCGACTTCCAATAGGGTAGCTGCATGCATAATTTTTTGCCAAGATTTCACCGATGGACTTTGGGGACACGATACACCCTACTATCAAGTTTCGTCACTTTCTAATAACTCTAGGTTGCTAAATATATTGTTTGACTTGACTTTGTCATTTAGGACATACTATATATAAATGAGTTTGCATCAAGGCAAGGAGGAGCTCAGCATGCGGATGACAGAAGGATTCAGCTCTGAAGGAGTACATCGGCAACCTTGTTGCATACTTGGTGGTCTTCCATAAGGAGTGCTCACCACGAGGGCAATAAAAAATCATGAAAATTTGAGCTTTGGACATTTTCGAGTGATACTTGTGACATCTAGCTTGGAGAAGGTGGTGCTAATCAAGTGGTCAAAGATTCTTTACTTGTTTGACCAAACGCGTGGTGGAGCAATGTGTGTGCTTGCTAGATTAGGTGACCTTGCTAAAGTGTCAGATCTGCTTCCCCTGGAGAGAAAGAGCTGAAGGGGGGGCACATCATTTTTGAAGCAAAGAAGGAACTTATCTTTTCATCGGAAGCTGGCTCCTCCTCTCCACCAATGAAAAAGCCAAGGAGCAATTGAGAGTTCTTGTTGGCTATCGGTTTTTTGTATCCGCCATCACTATCGACCATCGCATGTATTTTTCTTGATGATTATAAGATATTTTACTTTGTTCCTATAAATAAATATTTATTGAATAAATGTGTGGTTCATGTAAGTGTGACGATAATGTGTAGTACATGAATGACGCATTTGCATACGTTAACATAATCCAATTTAATTATGTCAACGCATAGTACTGCACTTGCGATTATGCATAAACAATAACGTAACTCGTATCCATACGTATTACTACTTTCGATGCATGTGTACGTTAAACAAAAATTAAGAGTCATACGTTTCAAGAAACAAAACAAAACAACTTTACTCAATTATTTGAATTCAGTACACATTGCATGAGATATTATGTATATATAAATAAATATCCAATGTGGGAGAGTATACAAAAAATTTTGGCCTTCCAAGATGCTATGGTGCTATAACACTCATTACAAAACCTTGCATCATTAATCTTATAACCTATGGAGGAGTCCCCTTGCCGTGTCGAAGACGACCAATAAAGTTCATGTATTTATTTGTGATTGTGCCATGCTTTGCATGGATGGCTACTAGCTATATATCATCGAACAAGTCGATATGAGAAACCCCTCTATAGCTGTTTGTAGGGCCTCCATAGATGCAACAATCCACCTTTCTACTGGTGGGCCATCCCGCACTTGCGCCCAAAATCTTTCCATTCCTTTCAGCTCCAAGTCTTGCATGACTTCCCAAACAACCTTATGAAAAAATCTTTTCGAGATGAGAAGGTCGTATGCACATTGGATTCTCCTTATCTCCCAAAGGGCGACAATGCTCAGTTTCCATCTCCTCTTCTTCTGTGGTGGTCATTGTGCTCTATGGGGGAGCACCTGCTACTGCAGAGGAGGCTCCACCTTGTGCTCCAGGTGGCGGGCCTTGGCGTGAGGTCTTCTCGAGGCCGAAACGGTGACATGCTTGCTTGGTGCATGCCATGCAAGCTCGAGGAGGGCAAGATGGAGAAGAAACAGAGATTGGTGAGTAGGTAGCATTGTCATGTATCCAACTCATGCAGCTAATATGCAGTAGACTCCCATCCCTTAAAGAGTTCAATCCATTTCCCTACTATAGAAATCTTTAATGTTGTCCCATCCAATTCACTAAGTGAATAGGTAGCATTGTCATGTGCATGTCTTACCACATAAGGACCAAACCACTGCTTTGAAACTTTATAAATAGCACTATACTTATTATGTAAATTTCTATCATAAATCAACACCCAATCTCTGTCTTGTATGGCTCTCAGTCTGAGTCTATATCTCTTATCAAACCTTTTCTTATTCTTAAGCCTTGATGCCCTCAACTTTGCCACTGTTATCTCAATGTCCTCTAGCCTTCTTTCCAGCTATCCGATGCACAATGCTTGCGATTCTTCTCCACTTAACCCTTCTTTCCAATGCAATGGCATAATGGGTTTCTAACCATACATTAACTTAGTAAGAATTTAACCTATTATTACACTATGTGTTGTTCTATCAGTCCATAATGCATAAGGTAGCAACAAGGCCACTCTCTTATCTTCCCTCCACATGACTTTGCCAATGCCTTAATACTAGGTAGATGACCTCTCTCCCTTTTACCATTACCCTCCTGATCGTAAGCTGAAGTTAGATCAAGCTTAATCCTCAGTTGAGAGAAAAAATCTCAAGCTTCATCAGCATCCAATTGTTCTCTATTTGATGTGATTTTCCCCACACAACCATATTTGCAAAACATTTCTTCCAAGAGAAATGTACACACTACCTATGTAGTATTTGTCTGTAAATCTCTTCCTTCTACTTGATTTGCCAAATCCTCTCATGCTAACACAAGGTACCTCATCTACCAAAGACATGTGGGAATAGTAACTAAGTCTAATACCCATTTAAAAAAGGATAAGTTGGCTATAATCCATCTCAATGCCTCACAATTGAATACATCTAAGAGGTAGCACAAGATTCCACAATGTCTTATTGCATTCCTTGCCACCAATATCTCCCTTTGATCTTTTCAAAGGCACCCCACACACCCCTATGACCAACCCATAAGCTTTCATGAAACTCTCAAATAACATGTTCTTGTGTAGCTCTATTACCAAGCACCCACAATGGAGACCCTTGCTTCTTAGCATGTTTTCATATATAACCATCTTTCAAGAAAAAATCATATGCCTTCCTCTTATCCTCTTGAATATCTCTTCTGTTCATTCTTCTCTCTTCCTTAGAGTGCTAAGATATTGTCCAATTTTTAGCAAGTCAACTGCATATGAGTCTTTGAAAAATGCCTCTACAATAGTTACATAGCATCCAAAATGCTTCCTCTTTGCTATCCAAGCTTGTATTCATTGATGTAGTAACATTATATACTGGTGAATTTACTATTTTAGCACTTTTTCTAGTCAATTTAGCTTAATTTTGTCCCTATAATAATGATAGTAGTACCTACAATTATAGCAGTTTCTAATTCATTTTTAAGAGTAATTTCATCATTTTCAACAAGAAACTCATCTTCCTCTTCCTCATCCATCATACAATCTTCATCTTCATACCATGCTCTTGACAACATGTCCACCACTGGATTGTTTCTTCCTACAATATGATAAAATTTAGGATTCAATGATTTTATGTATGCAATCCACCATAGCACGGCAATGTTTGACCTGGCACAACTAAAAATCATACCCAATACTAGTGAGCAATCGGTTTTAATGACCACAACCCCCCCAAATATCTCTTTTCACTTGAGGATACTGTTGTTGTCATTCATTCAACACTTTAACACCAAACCTAATAGCATATCTTTGTCCTTCTTCATCATCCCGCCCGATTTCCCATCCAATTCCAATTGGGCTTGGATCCATTGTGATGATTATAGGTTTCCATTTTGAATAGTCAAATTTCCTTAAAGTTGGTGCAAATTTCAAGAGCCTCTTCAATTTATTCATAGCATTTGTGTGCTTTCTCTCCCAATAGAATCTTTAACCTTTCCTCAATAACTAATAAAGAGCATTGGCTACATGTGCAAAATGAGGAATCCATATTAGGTAGAACACACATGCTCCCAAGAACCTTCAAACTTCTAATACACTAGTGCACACATCTTGTATTCTGTCAATCCCATCTATCTTAGCTAGTGATGTCTTTCTTCCATAAGGCCCACACATATGGCCTATAATCAAAACCTCCTCAACTCCAAAAACTGACTTCAAGACTAAAAGAGTCAAGTGTACCTCTTTCAAATGAGCCAAGATCTCTTAACAATCACTAATATGGTCTACAACAAATTATCTACACCCATGAGCATCTAACTCATCATTCCTCTCATCCACTGGACATCACTTGATCAAAACATCATCCAATAAGGGCATAGTAAGCTATGGACTAAAATCCCCAAGCATCTTATTCATTGTGTTATCATGTGTGCAATTGAGTTTATTGCACCCTCTGCTGGAAGGGTACACATACATACTAAAACTAAGGGTGTCTTCATTGTTGTGATGCCCCTACTTTCAATAGCCAGTTGAGATTGATCATAGCTAGAGTATAAGTTATCCAAAGAATAAATTGTTGTAACTATGAAAGCCTTTGCAAATTTGTCTACTATAGGACCTACACCCACATTTCTTAATATCACTTTATTGACATGCTACATATCTTGAATGAACTTCAATGCTCTATTTTTCTTGGGTACAATAAACCAACGATTAGAGTATGGGGTCGAAGATGGTTCCAATATCTTCATGCATATCTTCTCATTCAAGACTTTCATGGATTTAGGCAAATAAGCTCTAGGTACTGAAATGGGCCCCAAATTCCATGGCACATGTGGCACTATGAAAATCACCATTGGAAACACAATATGCTGGTCCACACAACCTATTTCAATTCGCTAAAATGAAAATGCTTTCCCATGTTTAGCCAATATCTACATGAAACATTCCCTTTCAACAAGCAAGAGAAATGATTCTCTACCAACTTTCAATCATACCCTCACTACCCAATGGCAATGGCAAAGCAGCTAGCTTAACTTTCTTATTAACCCTCTATAGTTTGTTTCTACAATTACATCAATCCATTCTTTTACTTGTATTTTAGCATGTACAGTTGCTAAAATTTTAGCCGTGGTGTCAATAAAATTCAGCCCCTTAAATAGGCCCATAATGTATTTATCTATATCCAAAACCTCATGCCTTTTTAGCTCTCTTTTAGCCCTCTTAACATACTTCTTTTCATCCCTATTCATGTTGTCAATTCTCTTAAATAGCCCAAAACTACTTGCTATCTAGACATAAAAGCCAATAGTAAAAACAATTTCCCCTTTACCAAGAGGCAAGAGCATTGTGGAAGCAACACTACCATAGCCTTTGCTTATAGCAACACCATCTAAAAACCCTTGAATTATTTGACATTTGACAACACATGATGATCTCTGAGTGTATCCCAATTGCACGGATGAGTGACATTCAGTATAAGAACTAAATTGCCTTCCACCTCTACTCAATATACGAACATATGACGATCCATCATCAAGAACTTTCTTTTCCATCCTAGTTTGCACAATGTATGGCTTCCCCAAAATCACTGGATAACTACACATATCCTACACAAAGAAATGTTAGTCATCTTGGACATCCCCAATGGTAGCCTGGACATTCAAAGATGTAGGATGCAAATCCCCAAATGAGTTATTTGCAGCCCTCATTCTCCATCCAAGGTCTACATCAACCAACCAACCACTGTTTTCATTTAAGCTTTGTGACATAACATTGATCTTGGACCCATGGTCTAGTAGTGCAACACATGGAGCTTCCCATTCACCAATATTTACTATTGTCTTTGTTGTAGCCCTTGCCCAATGTGTACGAGAATAATGGTTGCTAGGAATAAAGCAACCATCATCATCATCATGTGACTAGCGTTGCATAACTTGCCTTTGAGTTGTGTTGTTTACAATGATATTTTATGTCTATATATTCTCTTTTTCACCCACTTTCAACTTCAACTTACTTCCAAATAGCAATGGGATCGTTAGTCAATCCTACATGAATTTCTTGAGAATCCAAATTCTCATCAACCTGCAATAAAGCCTATGTGGTTTCCCCAACAAACTGTCTTTTTCTCTTAATGAAGTCTATTATTTCATCATGGAATTCATGCTTAGTAATTCCAAGCACTTCACCAAGTGTAAATTCAACCTTGCTATTCAAGATTCTCTCCTCAAGCACTTTCTTAATGTCCGCGGTAATTTCTATTTTAGATTGCAATTTGTAGCAATGTTGCTTACCTTTCTTTTTCCCATCTTGCATCTTTTCCTACCCAACATCTTTCATAACATGCTCAAGATTGGCTTTTTTAGTAGCCTTCTATTGCTCTAATTTACTTCCTATCATCCATTTTGAGGCACCTACAGCTTCATCATCTCTTTTCCTCAACAACAACATCAATATTATATGCTTTAGCCAAGTATGCATATGCTATTAATACCTATACACTTCAATTCACATCTTGGTGCATGCATATCAAATATTATTGATATCAAATACTTATACACTTCAATTCACATCTTGGTGCATGGATATCAAATATTATTGATAACAAAAAGTGTATATTTATGTTCTTGGTGATGAAATAACTAGTATATTACACTTGAATTCACATTATGATCGAAAAATGTCACCTCCCATTGAAAATGACTTCCATGAATTGTTTATGTAGAATTTCTATATGTGCATCCTACAAATGGAAGATGTCAAGTCTAAACATTAAGTTCCTTGAATTCCCACTAGGATCAAAAAGTGTTTGTTGGGCTTTTGTATTGTCCAATCTTCTTTGCTTTCACTCTAGTTTTACATTAGTAACCTCCTCACTTTGTCTTGTGAGGATTAACGTTTACACCCCTTACTAGCCAAGTATGAATCCATGGCACACTCCTTAATTTTGAGTGATGATCTTCATAAGGCCTTGTTTTGGAGGGTGCATAGACTTTGAGGATGATAGGTAATGGTGGAAATGGTTGTTGATAGAGGATAAATGGTCATTAATGTTGAGGTGTACGTGTGTTTGACCTTCAATTCACCTACATCCAAATTGAGCTTTCATTGCGGATGTGGGTAATTCAACCATGGAGTGATGATGTGATTATATAGATGTAACTAGGAGATGGGTCTAATAGCAAACTACAGAAGCTGCTTGGTGTGTGTCCTTGAGGACCTAGTTGGTGGTAGGGTGGTATGTGTGGCTTGGTACTTAGCTCTATCAAGCATGCTCAAAAAGTCTTTTCCTTGATATATCTTAAGTTTGTGAGGTGGGGGAAAGGGTCTAGGGGGCTAGAGATGGAACCAATTTGTCAAGCCATTAGGTGTCTCCACACGTGATGGCCCTTAGGTGCAATTGTTGTGGGTGTGCCTATTCTAAATGGAGCATTTGCTCTCTATGTTTTTCTTTTTCACTTTTATATTTGTTGGATAATATGTGATAGCTATGATTTATTGAGAGGTCACAATTTGTGTGATAGAAAAACCTTGCCTAAGAAGTACTTTTGATAGGAAATGCAAAAAAACCACAAGTCTTTTGATAGCAATTTTGTGCTTGAAAATTCATTAGCTGCCTACATTAGACTAGTAGTGCTTGGAAATTCATTGGTCGATTGCATTAGACCAATGATTCATGAATCATCTATTGAATAAACTTTTGTGTGTGTTGAGAAAAGGGTTAACAAAAAGCCTAAGTCTCTATGTACTTCGATCAAGAGAGATATTAGCAAACCCACCAAAGCTATCATCAATTTTCCACATCTTCCAACACAAACCCTTCGTTTCACAACTCAACCCTAGAGCCATTATCACCATAGTTGAGTACCAAACATCATGGCAAACAAAGGACATACTTATGGGGCTAGTCATGGAGAGAGAGAGAGAGAGAGAGAGAGAGAGAGAGAGAGAGAGAGAGAGAGAGAGAGAGAGAGAAGGCACATGAAGTGCAAGAAGAGAATAAGAGATTGGATTAAGGATCATAGAAGCTATTGTCACAATTGACTGGTCCATCATCATCAAACTCAAAAGGTACAGATTTCCCTTCTTAATTTTTGTAATCTTTACTTGATTTCTTGATTGTGAGAATGTCCAATCTAGCGTTATTAGGCTACGTTAACTAGTAATTAGATGAAAATCCCATTGTCTTAGCCTTTAAGTAAGCTCAACCCCTCTTATTGCACTCAAGCACTCACTCACCAACCCACTTGTGTGCCAGGATCACCCTCTCATCCCACTCATGTGCTTAATCACTCTCATTGTAATTTTAAGGGAGAAGCTGATGGCCACATAATCCAAGTGAATGCTTCATGTAATCCAAGCCTTTGATTCACTGCTATTGTGCTCCCCTTCAAACTACCACAAGATTGTAAGGAGAAGAAACTTCTCATTTGCAATCCCTCACTTTCTCACTCTCTTACACTCTTAAATACATATGGATGCCTTAAGACGTACACAACACCTTGAGAAAGGAGAAGGATATGAATGGAATGCGATAAAGGGATTTACTCTCCAAGTCCCTCACACACTCTCTCTTTCTCACTAGCTCTATGGTCTATGCAAGAGAAGGAGAAGAAAACTTGACCTCACAAAGTTGCCAATAAAGGAACAAGCTATCCATTCAATTTTTCATCTTTTATTCATTAGGCTTAGGGTTCTTACCTAATAGTTAAGCACCGTGTCATTCTTTTGTGACTCTTGGCCATTCCTTCTCTTTATTAATGCATATAACAAGTCTTAATTGGACCAAGACTAGGTGAAAGGAATAGTGGGTGCTTGCGACACTCATGAGTCTTCAACTATAACTCCAAAAATGATTACAACTTACATTAGAAATTACATCCTTGAATTGTTTCTTTAGAATTTCTAGATATGCATCCTAAATGGAAGATGCCAAATTTAAAATTTAAGATCCTTGAAACCCCCAATGTAACCAAAAAAAGTTTGAGCTTTGGTACCATCTAGTCTTCTTTGCTTCAACTCCAATCTAGCTTTAGTAGCATGTTCTCTTTCTCCCATGAATGCTAACATTCAGTAATCAATGTGTATATGCTTTCAACTAGGCTCTCTCTTTCATCAAAATGGAGTTCATTCATGTTAATCATGGTTAGTTTTTATCTTTTTAATAGATGGCACACCCACAATACATTTGTATGGCTTTACTCATGATTGAAACGCCTACTATATAGTACAAGGGATATAGCAAACATACAAAAATTAATGTCAGCCATGTATATTCATTGTTTTGTATTTTATTTCACATCAATTGACTTTTTCAACTTTCATGCCCATTTGGCATCACATTTAACTTGAGGCATACTATAATGGCCACCAACAAGAATCATCCAAACCAATGTGCAACAAATAATATAGGACTACAACATTAGGATTGTCTTGAATAAATATCATACATTGGAAGTAAGATAAGAATTGTGAATAGTATTAATGGGGTAGTTATGATCAATATACCTCATGACAATAACCAAATCAATGATGAGCAAGTATCTAAGGGAAATTGGGGGGGATTAATGGCAAGGTTATCACATGATGAGATATTTGTAGTTTGGCTTCATATTGAGAGCTTTTCAATTTGTTGGAAGGTCACCCCAACAATAGTTAATGGCCATCTAAGATGGTCTCTTCATAATTAATTAGAGATGAGAGTAGCTAACAATCGACTTGGTTCATAAAGAGTAGTAGTCTTTTAAACTTCCACAATCTCAAGGGCCAGTACTCTACCACACCATTCCCTAAAAAAGTGTTAGCTTAGGTTCTATTCTTTTTAGGTGGGTGATCACAAATTTTGGGCATTAATCTTAATAATGATGTATGAAGACACTGACTAAAAAGATCTAGCTATGTTGACCAATAGGATGGAATCATCAAAACAAGCTCCATCATCTCACTTTCACTTTGCTAATATTTAGTTATCTAAATAATTTATACTACCATACTATTTGGACATATATAAACAACTTCCTTAATTATTTGCTATGCATGGTTTGTTACAAAGTATCTTTAAGCACAAGATATAAATCAAAACATCCTTTTACTAGCAATTAATAAATAATGTTTCATTAACATATAGACTATCAATCCCATAATTCACAAAAATAAAACGACCACATAAGGCAATGAGTTGGCTGGTAGCCCTCCCTTGACATTTTATCCAAATATAGATTTAGATAAGTTTCTCGCATGG